>NW_022639495.1:1724156-1734295 GCF_010583005.1 Odontomachus brunneus
TATATATATATATATATATATATATATATATATATATATATATATATATATATATAAAATACCTACCGAATAAATACTTATGAAAAAAATGTTGTTGTATCAATAAAAATTGCTAAGATCGCCGTAATTGGAGTAAATCTTCTTGAGTCAACAGCAATGCTACTGAAACTAATATTTAAGTTATCAAAACAATATATAATGTATTAGTTTCAATGCTATTAAATAAAAAAAATTTACTCCAATTACAGCGATGTTGGCAATTTCTATTGACCCAACAGCATTTTTTCAGTGTACTTCTTAGGTTTTCTTTTCTCTCGAGAATCGTGTACGAGAATCGTGGGAAGCTTTGATCTCCTCGTGTAAAATTATCAGAGGCACTACATATCAAATGTGCGCTCGAGACGTACTCTAACATCGCTTGAAACATCGAAGGTTCATGTCCACTTTGGCACGCACAGTTAAGATCCTCGTAATCCCACGTGTCCTGCCACATTTCCAGCCGACTCCTCGGTCTCGCTTATCACCGCCGTTCTTCCCCCTACGCCCCGCAAATAAATCCTTGCGGTCGCGTCCTGGAGGGGGATTAATACGCGGCCCAATTAAGAAGAGAGACCGGGAAGAGCCGTTAATTTATAGATCGGGATCACGGGGTCGAAAGAAACAATTATTGTCCTTTGTTCCCGTTGTCGCGCCTCGTTTCGCTACAGATTAAAATGAGCCGCACGGATCCAATCGACCACCCTCTCCCCCTTTCCCCCTCTTCCCCTTTCGCGATTATATTCTCGCCACTTCGTCTTCGGTGTACACACGTCGGGCGCATTGAATGGCCGATTTCCGCTGCTGGCGTAACTCTCGAAGCGGAATCCGCGTACGTGCTGATGAAAGGAACCGTCTCGACATGGCGTACTTCCGATCCGATGGATTTCGGCCTGGAAAAGGGGACTAATTCGATCGACGTCGCGCGCCCGAAGGATCGTTTCCGAACGTCGACAACTAGAGGTAACTACAAAGAGATAAAAGAGAGAGAGAGAGAGAGAGAGAGAGAGAGAGAGGAAGAGAGAGAATGTATGTGTGTATGTATGAGATTCTAAGCCACTTATCGAGAAAGAGAGCCACTGGCTGCAGAAGATAGTTGTCGCCGAGGGTTTCGACAAACTGCCCTACTCGTGAAGGACCCTTGTCTCTTTGGGGTCGTTCTACGACGCGCGATAAGTCTTACTACCGAGTTATCCGACAGGTTTGCCCGAATCGATAGCCTTTAAGACATCCCGGAGCGTCTGTCGCTCTCTTCCATTAGACGCGTTTCCCATATCGGGGAGGAAAAAGCGCCGTCGTCGCCGTCGACGTCGTCGTGCTGAAATTTCTTCCCCGCTGCAAAATTCTACTGTCGGACGGCTGTGAGTAGTAAGATTTATTATTCCACCGTCTCTCGCGCGCGGCGCTTTCCTCTATCCGCGGTTATTCGTCAGTGGTTTCTTCATGGTTTACATCGTACCTCCCAACGAAAATTTAAATCTTTCGCGAGTGCAGTCGTTAAAAACATGTCTAGCTGAATCGACGGCGAAATATAATTAGCATTGATAAATTACAATTTCTGTCATGTGGAAAATGTTTGTTTTTCAAGACGCGAAAACAGATTAAATCTCAGGAAAAAAGAAATTTCTTAAATATCACTCAAAATCATTTTTACTCATAATAACTTTAAAATTTTAAAAGGGTGACATTGGCTACGTACTTCGCTCAAGTATTTATCATGAGAGGAAAAACAAAATCGCAAAAATATTCTTTTTAGAACATACCCGAGTAGAAATTAATCGAAGTAGGCCCTGAGCATCTATAATGACTCTAGCCAGGGATGCCCCAAGATAAGCATACCTTCATAAGGCAAAGATATGGCCAAAATAGACAAATCCTGAATGTAATCTCGCGAATAGGTCATGAATTGATGCTGATATATCCTAAACGAGAATGTCCTAAACGAGGTTTGTGCTAATAAGGCTTGATCTGTGGCAGTTAGGCAATTCCTCAAATAATTTTAGTGAAGAAAGGATCATTCATTAATAGTTAATGATTTATATTTATAAGGGACATTTTGATAAGTGTTACTATATCTTAAATAATTAAGGTAAATATGAACTTTTTATTAAAACATTTTTTACAATTTCAAATATAAATGGATAATTTAATTAGAAAAAAAAGAAGAAGAATGTTTGGTATTAGTAATAATAGTATAGTATATAATACAGTATATGATAAGAAAAATTGTAATAAATATTGTAAAAAAATGGTAATAAAATGGTAAAAAATGTAATAAGCATGCTAAGAGAAAAAGGATTTAATTTATTATTATAATAAATATATAAAGAGAGATAAGACCTCAATTCGTCATTTCAATCAGGGTAGTTACTTTCTAGTTAAGGGCATACTAAAATAAAGCTTAGTTAAATTTATAAGCCTAGGCACTAATTTGTAAGAGCTATATTTCTAGGATCTAAGTGGATCTGTCTTTATAAAGTTTTGATAAAAGTAGGAAAAAATTGTCTAGGTCCTTTTTAATCCCCGTTTTAAATTTTTACTCGGATAGAATCGAAATGATACATTAGAATTCTAAAATAGAAAATCTTGTCAGGAACAGTCAAATACATTTTTGAGCGTCTTAAAATTTTATATTAATATTCTCGCGGTAAACTTAATAAACTTAATAAACTTAAGTGATGTTATCAGTTAAAATGAAGTTTCTTGCATTGTTTCGTGTAATAAAAGCAATTCTCATTCATGCATTGAAATCGAGCACGGATAGAATAAAGTTGGCCATTATTTAAAGGCTGACAGAATTGTAGAGATTTCTTGCGGTAATCCCGGAACTATTATCCAGAATACATATTTTGATCCTTTTATCCCAAGTCACTGGCCAACTTGACATCAGAATAAAATGTTACATATATGTTCGGCTACATATATATTTCAGTTATTATTGAACAATATATATATATATATATATATATATATATATATATATATATATATATATTTCGTGGAATTGTTGATGACATAAAAATAGAGGAAGAATATGTTTGTACAGCCAATTAGTTGTCATAGCAATTAGTTGTCTGAAAAATTATGGAATTTCACAATTCTAAACAATAGTCCAACTTAGTCCGACCTCCAGTCTAGTTCTACATAGATTTAGTCTTACATAGGATGTACTTTGCATTGTACTATGCTGTATGTTAGTCTCGTGCAAGTGCCATTTCTAAACTACAATTAAAAGTTGTCGGTGCATTCTGTTACCGTACGTGCAATAGATCGGACTGAACGAGCCGGGTATTTTGCATGAAATTCTGGAACTCCCGAATTCGCTAAGTAAGATTCACACGAAAGGATAAAGTATGGTTACTTGGTTTAAGTCTTCAGTAGTCTTCAGCCTCCCAAGTCCAAAGCGCCCGGCAGTGACGAAGAGATTCGCGCTTGCGACAGAGTTCGCGATTTCTTTTGAGCTCCGCGCGAAATTCCGACTCGACGCGAAAGACATGAAAGACATTCGAACACGATACTCCACTTCGGGAATCTCGACGACGGCGCGCTGCCCAGGATTTCCGCTTTAGACGGCGGGGAGAATAGTGTCCTTAAGCCACACGAGCGAAATATATCCGCCGTCGTGCAGCTTTCAGGCCTCTTCCCTGCCATGCTACTCGCGAAGATTCCCATAAGGCTTCCACGAGTCTTTCACCGAGGAGGAAATCCTTATCACGCCGATCTAACCACGAATCTCCGGTCTAGTGAAACAAATTGACAGCCGTTAAACGGCCAAATTGAACAATTGAGAAGCGAAAGTCACATATTAGTTTAGCATACATTAAGGGGATACCAAGATGGATGAAGAGCTCCAAAAATATTGATAACGTAGAGGCGATCCCTAAAATGTCAGATAAGCTAACACAATCGCGCTATTCTTTTCGTATTTATTGTGCATATAGATTTTATATGAACATGAACGTTGCTTTGTTTTGCTATATTTAAAGAAAAACATCCACATATATGTGAAGAAACTTTTCTGTAAACTTTTCGTGTATGTTTAACCTTATAAATTCAACTGTAAAAACAACAATGTTCTTTGATATTTTTCTGGGCAGATCAAACATATGTTCGATAAAAAAGTATGCAAAAATGAATTGGAACATTGCGCAATACATGACGAAAATAATAGCAAATTTCGAAATTGACAGCTTCAGTTATCAGTAAACGTAAATATTTTCCTGATAGGAAAATATTTACGTTTACTGACAACTGAAGCTGTCAATTTCGAAATTTGTTATTATTTTCGTCATATATTGCGCAATGTTCCAATTCATTTTTGCATACATTTTTATTGTAAAAGCATTTGTAAATCTATACAATTAATATAATGAAAACTTTGCAAAAGGAAGTTTTGTCGGTAAAGTTTTTTGAAGTATTCAAATTTTCAAGTAAGTCCATTTTCGTTAAACTTAAAATGAGTTTATATATAATTTAATATCAGGGTATATAATTTTTTAAGTATTTTTATGAGTACGTACATAATACAAGTTTATATATAGACATTAAAATATATTAAATATAATTTTAATGTTTTGCAAATTCGTGCTAAATCTTTTAATATTAATTCAATTAATTGTGTGATATACCTCAACGTGATATCCGTGCACGATGTCGATACATTTTTTTAAGAATTCGGCATTTTCTGGGAAGTTTTTATTCGCGAGACGGAAAGACTTTTTTATATATTCCAGCTTTCGTGAATAAAATGTTCTCTGAATAATATTCCTCCCTCTCGTTTATCGATATTCGGCATGTGGATGCGATTCGTAAAACAAGAAAGATCGCTCTCAGAGAAGAGTCTATGCCATTACGGAGAAATGCACTGTCGATATACCGCATATATTACGCAACACATACAGACAACGATACCGAAGGCGAAGAGGTCTGAAAGCGCGAGATACGCGAATCAGACTATAAATCTACGAACAGCGCCAAGTGACTATGTGCAACCGAGATACCATTGGAAATTAAGTCACGAACAGTCGACCGGGTATATTCACCGTGCTCTCGAACATTCAGTAACGTTCACAATAAGTATGTATTACCTGACATTACACTCGATATATCAGGAATCCACGTGCCAACAGAGATACGTAGTGAACGACATTCTTTCTCGAAAACAAGAACATACAAATATATATAATCCCATCTTTAGCGTAATACTCTTATATATAATTTCAAAAGGAGTCTTCTCAAATTAAAAGAAAAATGTTCTAAGCATTTTTTTTTAATTAAAAGAACTTCGTTTTTTACTGTACAAATCTTGTCCTTAATGAAAATTTCTTCCAAAGAAGACATTCAGATAAACATATTCCTATTGATTCAAAAGGAAAAATAAAAATCAGAATAATATCTAGTAGATTTCTGATTAATAGCTTCAGTTAAAGTTTTCGCTTAGAGTATAAGATTGCAGGAAACAGCACCTTGCAATTAGACTACTCTTTTTCGTTGTCAGAATATTTCTCTTTTGGTTTCAGAAGAATTCTCTTGAGGCCATATATAAGAGGACTTCACTAAGGGTGATTATATTTTTCTGAGTGCAAGCAAACATTCTGCGCATTTGCATATCACAAGTGGACGAACAAAAAAACGTTCATGATTGGATATGTTAAAAGGGTACAAAGGGGGTGAGCAGAGCCCGCATGTATTCGCAGCGATTGCAGCAGAAAGGGCGGCGATTGGCCGTGTCGGAGCGATGATCACGTATGGGACGTATGGGGAAATTAGAAGTTTCGCGGCTGTTCTCCGCGGACCGGGCGGCCGGCCGGACAAATGGATAGAATTCAATGCCGGCGAGCGCACGCGGACCCCCTTATTGCTCCCCCGGGATTCCCCGAGGGATGCCCGACGAAATTAGTCCATATTATTTCGGTGAGCGAGAGGCGCGAGGGCGGAAGCGGTTAGAAGGCCGGTTTGTTACCCGAAAGACGACAGGGTGTCGACGGAGAAAGACGAATCAGCCTTCGGGAATCTAGGGTGGCGATGCACGATCTGATTTCACGTGGCACGGACGAAGGAGATCATCGAAAGAAACGTCGCGAAAACGTGATTTCCACGTGAATATGAACGCGCGACTGCAGGAAAATAGGGAAATTTCGGCTTCGTTAGACGGAGAAAATATTATGTAAAATGTTACTGTTACGATAATTTTATAGTAAAAATCGGAGGTAAATGCATACGTTTTTAAATAAATACGTAATAATTTCGATCACACAATTTTACAATACAATTTTAGTAGTCCAGAAATAGATTGGTACTATTAGGAAGATTGTAATAAAACATAGTAAAAATTATCATAAATATGATAATCTTTCTTCTATTAATGGTAATCTTTACTGTGTTCATGGTCACTTTTACTATGTCTTATTATAATTTTCATCATAGTGTCAGTCTATTCCTGGGGTATTAAAATTGTATTGTAATTTTTACAATATTCTCTTCGTTTTTTGTATCAGCGAAACAAAAACTGCGAATTTTGAACTTGTCAAAGGATCGATCATTCAAAATTTGATCATTAAAAAAGAGCCATAAGATACAATATACTATAAATAATTAACTGTATCATTTTTCGTCTTTTTATACTTCTTATATCTTGTTGTACATCTTATACTTCTTATATTTGTTTCACAATCCGATCTCATTCCAAGTCTCGGTTTGAAGTAGGAAGTTCATAGGAAGCTCATAGGAAGTTCAAAGTTTGATCGGTCGATTTATATCACGAATCTTGTCGTACACTGGAAGGAAAAATACCTAAGAAATAAAAACTATCTCTTTGGTGAGCATTAATAACATACCTATTTATTTAAATCTAAGCATTCTTTTATTTAAATAAAATCAACAATAGCTTTTTCATGAAAAGCTGCTGTTAGAATAATATACACGGATATTAGAATAATATATACGGATATTATAATAATTTTATATAATTATTTTAAAATTAGAATATAAAATATCAAAATATAGAAATAAAATATAAATTTTAACCGAGAGGAACAGACCGACATTTTATAATTGACTTCCATTTTATAATCCCTTCATTTCATATGTATTCTTTTAAAAATATTTTAAAAATTAAAATATGCTGTTAAAAAATTTGCTGTTTCAAGCGAAAATTATTATGTTCCTGAATAAGGCAGAATCCATTTCTACACTACCAGAAATATAAAGTAAAATTTAGATGCATTTATGTAAACAATTATGACATTCTTTCCGTGTATATTTTCTCATTTGTGAGATAAACTTTTCCTCAATATAAAAATATACCTATTAGTACACGGAAAAGATATTGAAATAAAAATTACGTAAAAATCATATTTCTTTTTGCAATGTTTTTAAAGCTGGATTATGCTAAAATTGCAGTGCGAATTACTACAGAAATAGTAAATTCTGTCTGGTATACGATACTTAAAAATATACAAGCTGTTACGATAATTTTGTAGTAAAAATCGAAGGTAAGTGCATACGTTTTTAAATAAATACGTAGTAATTTCGATCACACTGTTATATAGTCCAAAATCACAAAAAATTTTTTCAATTTTCACTATAGTATTTTTTCCTATGTATAAGTAGATATGTCACATTAATATTCCCGAATAAACATTTTTATTTTTTAAATATTTTCTCACCTACTTCGTAAAATTTCACGGTCCTCTGATCGGTAGTCGCTCTCACATCTCTTCAATCACACGTATAACGATTCAGTCAGCTAAGATAAAGCGTCATTTGCTTGTTAGAGGGAAAGAGTCGAGACGTCGGAAGAAGGCCGCACGTTGGCGCCGTTTTAAAGCCGCGATGAGGGTGTATCGATCGCAGGAGCCAATCTCCGTCCCGCATTAGTTTCATCGATAACGATGTGTCTCGAACACGCACACACATCCGTTGTAGACGGGCCGGTTTAATCATTACGTAAGTGCATCACGAAATGCTGGTCTCGCTATCTCTTTGAACGAGGGGATAATCGCTCCAATTAAGCTGCTTTCCCACGGATTCCGCGTGCATGCGTGCGTGCGTCTCGCACGGCGGGTTCCGCGTGCGACTCGTGCGATCGATATCAATAATATTTCATCGCGCGCGTACACAGATATATCGATGTCTCGGATAAAATTCCGCGGGACCTTTTATCGGCCGGGCCGCTTTAATAAGCGTGGCGAGTTTTACCATTAATCTTCATTTGCCGGATCTCGCGGCCACGATCGAAGTTGAAGCGTGTTATTTTCGGGTTATTTGAGCGCGCCGCCCGGACGGGGTAAAGATTGCATTCGTGCTCGACGTGCGATAATGTCCGAGGAAAAATCTGTGAAAACAAATCGACGCGTCCATCGCCCGCCGCCGTATCCCGCGCCGATATATCGGATTTTTTCGTCGCTTTTTTTCACTTTCTTCCTTTTTTATGTACAGGTATAAAAAAATATTACATTCCGCTCTCGCCGACGGTATTGGTTATTAAACGCTTTCGAATGAATACTGCATGAGCGCGCCGCGCTCGAGAATACCGCTCGTTGTGTGTAGTGTATGTGTGTGTTGTGTGTTTGTGTATATATGTGTATGCCTGTCTGCATGTACGTCCGCTCACTCATTCGCACTGTGTGCGTGCACACAGGCGCACGCAGATGCGCCAGCGCGATCTGCGACGGGCGTTAAATAATTTTTTGCTTTTCACAAAGTGAAAAATGTGATATCCGCAGTAAGTAATCCGCTTGTCTGAACGATAATCGGATGAACCGTTTAGATCGAACATACAGTCGATCGCAAAAGTCCGCGCGAGACCTAAGATCAGGGCATATAAGTGTGGAATCACCGAGTCGATCTATTCGGCTCTTTGTGAGATATATACTAGAGAATGTGAGACTTCGGGGCGAATGGGAGAAAAAAGGAGCAGACTAAGAGAGGAAAGGGGGAGAATGAGAGGGATGGTAGCGCGTTAAGAACACGACCACAGTCTAAATATACGGGGCTGACGAACGATCCCAGCGAATCTGATTCGTTTTTCTCGCATTTATTCTCGCGCGCGCAACGTCGACCGTTTAGCGCGACAACGGGCCGGATCGTTGTTGCACCTTTTTCGTCTGTCTTTCCACGAAGACGTTCTTTCGCGATTAACGAGGTTAGTGGTTAGAAGATCGTCGCCAATTACTACGCGCTCAAGCAGACAGCAGAAGAATATTATCTTCGTCTCATATATATTGAATTCGTTTCATTGATTTAATCCTCACACGGTACACTGAAATCAATTTCTCGGCGTTCGATTTTTCACTTTGAATTAAGTAAATTAGTGGAATGAATACTTTTAGTTCTCGCGTTAGAAACAGTCACAGTCGATGAGAATATGAGATTTGAACACAATTGAACCATTTCAATATTACCTGTCTTATAACAAAAAAGCAAAATTGCTCTAGGATCGTTTCTGGACAATATAATGGATTAAGAAAAGTGCTAAAGTGTAAAATAAAAATGTAAAATAAATATGATTTTTCCTTATATTTTGCTTTTCACATTAAATATAATATATAAGAAAAGTTTTATATAAATAACATTTCTGGATATTTTTGGATATGCATATAATATACATGATTGAAGTTTCAAACTTTAGTGTCAAACTCTAAGCAATAAAATAAAGATTAAAGTAGAACTAATTTTTGTAAACTTCTTAATAAAATCCGTGTTCTAATAGATTAATACTGCAAACTTGAAACTATTAATGATTTTATTCGCTTCTTAACTGAAAAAATTTATGTATTTTCACTCGAATAATTATACTTTTAATGAATTGAGATGTGTAAACAAATTTTACAAATTTTAAAAATTGAGATGGGTAAAAAATTTTTTTCTTAAAAGTTCAAGTATCCACCAAAGAATCCTAGAATGTTAATTTCTTAAATATATTTTTAGAAAAGTAACAAATTTTTACATGAACTCATATTTTCACTGCATTTTTCTTTATATTCACAATAAAATGAAATACTTCAATAAATATTTGCGATCATTTCTTCACATAATTTTATTTTACGGACACTTAAAAGTATATATATATATATATATATATATATATATATATATATATA
>NW_022639495.1:1734305-1741604 GCF_010583005.1 Odontomachus brunneus
TATTATAATATTATATACATATATATTAATATATATGTATATATTTACAATTTTTTATAGATTTTTATTAGTAATTTTACAGAATTTAAATAAGGATAAATAAAAAATAATCTCCGTGTGCCAAGTGCCCAAAAAATATATGTCATGTAAGAGTTGATTATAACAATGCGAAACGTGTTTTCACCACAAATCGTCAAAACTCGGAAATAACTCGGGAATAATCGCCAACGATTCGGGATAAACACAAGTGCCGGTAAATGAAAAGGAATGTACGATATCGAATCGCTTTGTACGAAACAGTGCATAAATAGCGGCGTAAAACTTACCTCCATGTTTATTAAGGACATCTCGCTGTTACGTTAGTTGTTGTAATTGCGTAAGTTAGTATTATTAAAATGGACCCACGATGGAAAGCTCGTAATCCTCTCTCTCTCTCTTTTTCTCTCGCACTCTCCCTCTTTCTCTGTCTCCCTCCGCTCCCTTCAGTTACTTAGCTCAATGGTTTGAAGTTTATGAGATTTGTGTCCGCGCTATTCTCACAAACGGGTGTCTAGACTTCGTTTACCGCGGAAAAGTTCAAAATTACCTTTCGCAAAGTATTACCTACAGCGTTCATTCATCATTCACAAGCTGTCGTCTGCACCGTGACTGTTCCAACTAATTTGGTCCGCGCATTTCTTTCTGCGAAGTCAGCGAACGCCGCTAAGAAAAGTCCGCAAGCTCTGTTTGTTTCTGTTCTTGCAAGGTATTTCTAATTTGTCCTCCTAAAGTACTATGACGCGATTCGAGAACAGACCACCGGCCCCTTTTACCGCGTGTCTTGCTTCGTGGCTCGTATACAGATCAATATGTATAGGAAGACGGAAAACGGTATAAAATACTCAGGAATATTATGTCTGTTCACTTAAGCTCTTACTCTTAGCTCTCTTTCATCAATAAAAGCGCCTGTAAATGTCATTGGGAGCCAATCAGAAGACTCATAAGTCACATTTAAAGAGACTTTTATCGTTAAAATAGAGTTCAGTATCGAGAAAAAAGTGAATTATCTTTTCACAGTATAAATTTAACTTTGCCATAAACAACCGTGAAATAGCTCACCAATGCTAACGCGTTTTCGTTGAAGAAAATAAAATTTTTAGTTTCTAGAACCAAATTTGGGTTATAAGAACCAAAAGTTCTGTGCTCTTCGACCAAAACGTGTTAGTTCGTTCATTAAAAATAAACTTGACGTTAATGTAACTAAATTTTTTTCTTTGTAAAGAGGATCCAGGACTCATCATCATGTGGTTGGAGATGTTAGCATTTACTGAAAAATAAATACTTGAGAATTTATTTGTGGGATATAAAGTTTACTCACAGAATTAAACTTTATATCCATTTTCACTCAATAAATCCATTTTCAGGCAATTTTTTTCAGTGTTTTATTGTAATTCTGTATCGACTCACTCGCATAATTTGGAGATTTTTAAAATGTTCATATAATAACAAGAATGAAAAAGTTGCAAAATAACAACGCGCATGTTTTTAATTTTTATATTGTTGCGATCATGAGATGACGACATTTTAACCGGTCAGTCATAAATATTCGCTAAGTAATTAAGCAATGTTGGAGTGATACAGTACAACTGTATGAAATAGCACTGGTGGTGACGAGCGAATGTTTAGTCAAAGGTTAGAACTGCACCCAAGAGAGGATTATTTGCTAAGCTAATGAGTAGTTTCCACGTTGTTCGGCAATCAGGTGAACAAAGGACTTCCGGTCACGTCTATGGTCCGTCGAGGACTGCCACCGTTCCTAGTTTGGACTCCTTCACACAACTTCGCTAACAGCAGCGGCGGTGCTGTGCAAACAGCTGCACTTCCCTCCGTTTTAAGTATGTGCGTCAGGAATTAACGGAGCCTACTAGGAATAACGGCAATAAGCTCGATATACAGAATAATACTTTTTTTACTTCTAAAGAAAAGATTCAATTCTTGCAAAATTGTTTCTTTTTTATTCCACCATAAAGTAAGCGAAAATTTCATTTTTTCGCAAATAAAGCTGCGTTGAAGATCTTGTTTCTTCTTTATTTCCTTTCTCGCAAAAATGCTTGAAACTTTTGCCGTTTAGATCTTGTATTACGATACCCTGAGGAAGAAAATGCGTGATTTTTTATGCAGCTGTGTATAATTTGATTATCATTCGCATAATCACACACGCGCGTCTCGAGAATCATCCGGGGGGAGCAATGTAAAGCGCAGTAATAAATCTTCCCCGCCGTGATATCCTGTTTCCGAACTAATGGTACAACAAAAGCAAGATATTAATGATCTCGCATTCGTAGCAAACATGTGGTATTCATGGATTTCTCCGACGAGGGCGCACGGATATGCATCGACGAGCGAGTGAAAAAAACCCTCAAAGACGGAGATAACGAGGAAGCGAAAATAACGATATGCACGCGCGCATACGGAGAGCGTGCAATTTCCTAATGTGGCCATTTCGCCGACAGCAGGAAACATCTTTGATTATTCGCGTAATAAGCAGACGCAAGTGCTAATGGGTGCGCGATAATCATCCGGACGCGGCTAAGAACGCGGAAGGGCAGCGTGCACCTCAGCATGCGATGCAGCTTTGCTCTTTCGACGGATTTTCCGCTCGCTTCTCCTTTTATTTCGCTACTTGTTTCTCTCTTGTCCCGTGGCGAACGCGTAACGCGCTTTAACAAAGTGCGTTAATGGCGCGCGGCTGATTAAAGGTTTTAATCCTGACGTCCATAACACCGATCGTCTTTCCGCCGTGTGTACGCCCGCCCAGGGAAAAATAAAAAGCGACACTCTCTTTGTGTTTGGCGACTGCCCCGAGCTCGTCGGTCATTAAAGTCGATCTCGATGAAAAGTCAGCGCCATACACGGCCGGCCGGCCAGCCGTACGGGAGAACACGAAAATGCATACTGCACTCGCGGGACCCAAGCCTCCTCGAGCATCGGAAAAGCGTCTCATATTTCTTATTTTACGGAAGGCAGCGCGGTATTCCGCGGAAAATGCGCAGTAAGTATCCTCCCTCTCTTTGCCTCCGAGGAGTGGAGAAGGCTGAAAATATATATCGCTTAAGGGAACACTACGAAATCGAATAAAGATACGTAGACAGCGCCGGTCCACGAGCGACGTGATCGTAACGCTTCGGAACAATCGATAGAGCGTATTCTTGTGAACTAGCAAGCTCCTCTTTATCTAAATTCGCGTCGTAACTGTTATAACTGTCCGTGTTATTGTTATAATTGTTATAATTCTAAGTCCGCAGTTAAGGTACTTATACGGTACTTAACTATACTATATTTTGAATGGCGCATCAAAGGGGGCATAAATTTACTATTTGTAAAACAAAATGACGTTTCTATATATTCATTTTGCTATCTAAAGCTGCACTTAAAAACATCAAAACTTTTGAGGATATATGTAATTAAATATTAATTGTATGTGTGTAATTAAATATTTTTTAATTAAATTTTAATAAAATAAAAATTACATTAGTATTAAATATTAATGTAACTTTTGTAATTAAATATTATCTATGAACTAAATTATATATGAACTTTTATATTATTCAAATAACTAATAAAAATCTATATTATCTATGAGAAGTTTATCTATGAAAATCCCTACACTCAGAGAAGAAGACACGGTGATGGAAACTATACAAGTGACAACTGTACAAGTTTTGGACGTGGAATTAATGTATATAATTTGATAAATTATTTTATATTAGTATTGCAATTAAATTTTTAGTTTGAAACAAAAATGAAATAAATAAATATATATATATTCATAATATTACAAGCAAAAAAGGACTATTATTTTGTTTTTCTAATAAGTATTTTATTTATGCATTAGTTTATCTCTAATAAAAATGTACAATGCCTATGTATTAGTCTTTAATATTAGTGTAGTTCTTCATCAAAATCTCATACACACACACATATATAGTTTAGAAGATATACACATATATAATTTAGAAGATATACACATATATAGTTTAGAAGATATACATACATATAGTTTAGAAGATATTAAAATTAAAAATAGGACGCTAGAAATACGTCAAGAAATACGTGTAAAAAGTGTTAATGTTAATTGCAATATTTTAGTTCTCAGTTCTTTTAATTACACCAACAATGAGATAATATTTCACTGCATATGTAGTGCAAGTTTCGTCAAATTTTTACGAAACTCATTTCATGATGCAACTACCTTAAAATACTAAATAAAGGAAGAAAAATGTTTCTGCTGAACTAATTAAAATTAATAAACTGTCATCTCACACATCTTATCTCAAGATATTTAGCAGATAAAATTAATGAAGCTGCGACGAAGTTGAGATACGGAAGAATCGGTTTTTGCCCTCATTCGAGAAAATTGCGAGACCCCGACGATTATCGATGTGCTTTACGACGTACTTGTCTTCTTTTTCAATTTAGATAAATAAGCGCGAAAGAGATGAGCGGGTAAGTCTCCCAAGGATACTCGACGCATCATCGAGAAAATCGGCCACGTTTACGTAATTTCCGGTCGAGTTAAGAGAATCTTCGAGAGAGTACACTCTGCACGCTTTAACGACACTCCGATAAGCGCGCGCTGATGAAACAATTTCGCAACGAGCACTTTCGGACTCAGGTATAAGACGCGCTTCCACGCCGTCAAACGCCACAATTCTCCGAGCGCGTCGTCCAACATGAGCCGACTTTTTCTCTTCTTGTTGTTAATATACATCGTCTCGACCACTGAGTCATGCATCATTCAGGAGAAGAAGGTACGGAGATTCAACTTAATCTTGCCGATCGGCCGCGTAATACGAAGTATAGTGTCACATCGCCATTACGTGCTAATATCGCTTGGTGCTTCCGTCGTAGGAAAAACCAGATATTCGGGTGATCGAGTTAGACGATTCCAGCAGCGAATCCGTAAGTGCGAATCTCACGTCATTTCAACGCAACAATATCGACGCCACCCTAGTAGAAACTGAATCTCGTGCATGGAGAAAACTGTTACGATTGCTACCCATATTTTCTATGTTTAGAAGAAAAATATAAATTCAAGTTAAGTGGATATCGCGTTAATTATTGTATAATTATTGTTGTTATATGCTCATCTACATAGCTACAGCTCTTACGATATGTAATGTTTACTTAGGTCTGTATTTTAAGTCGTTATTTCTAACTTGTCTTCAGTGAAATACTCGGATTGAAATTAGATCTGAGTTTTTCAGTTAAAACACGCGATATACGTAACATTATATTTACAAGTGCGATTCCATTGAAAAACTCACGACTGACTCTAAACTTAAATATGAGTATTCCACTCGAAGTAAGTTTCAAGAAAAACAACTATTAATGCAGACCTTAATATAATATTCTGCTTCAATATATAGTTGCCTCAACCGAAAGAATATGGGCTTGAGCATAGACTTTTGCATAATGCATAATACATAACACATAAGGGAATCAGTCAATCAAGAATCCTTCATTTTCATTCTGAAGAAGAAAATAAAAAATTCTGATTGGTTGATTTCTTTATGCGTTATGCATTGTGCGTTATGCAAAAGTCTGTGCTCCCACCCTATCACTATGTCTCTGTTTTAGTCTGCCGAATGTATACTATGATTGAGAAAGCCGTAGGGTTTGTTTGCATAATACATCACCGAAAATTCCTTTCAAACATATGGATTGGCAGTAAAGAAAGTCAGTGTATCACTTCCAAAATACTATAATATAAATCTTTTGTATACATGAGCGAAAAATAATATAAATATGTTGTTGCAGCAACCATATTTAGCAAGGTGATATCCTTAGTTGTTTCCGTGTAGATGTTTGCCCGAGTCGAAATTTTAGTTCTACTTTCAACCTAAATTTTCTAACATCTGTATATATTTTGAGGGATCAATGTATGTTTAATATATATGGAAATCAAAGTCCTACTTAGCATCTCAAAATGGCGAAAAACGTACAAAATGCTACTTGTAGGTAAAGGAGCTCTCAGTAGAGTTAATAGAATCAAAGATATTGATATCAGTTTCAAGTGAGATCAAAGTTAGATCCCTCAAATGAAATATTGAGATAATGGAATATAAATTCTGACCCGGGTAGCGACGAGGTAGTAAATTTGTATCTAACACTCCCTTTTCCTAGTGGCAAGATAAATAAATTACCTAATTGACTAGACAAGAAAAATTATAGTTATGAGACGGAAATCATAACTAAAAATCATAACTGGTTGCCAGCTAGTAATGTAATACTCACTTGTTCAGATTTTTATGAAATAACGTAACTTTTCTCAAATAGGACTTGCTTCTTAATTTTCAAGTGCTAGTGTCGGTGTCTAGTAGTTAGATGACATATTTTAGAATAAATAGCGTCATCTATTGTATCATATTTGATATATAATGACTAAAAGCTGACTAGATCACAAAACAAATTCTACATTTTAACGAGTGATCAGATAGTGTAACGAGCTAGAGAATTTAATCGAACTTGTACTAGCTGGCTACTAGTTCTCAACTCAAGTCGGCTACGTCAGATCGCTCACGTTTCTACTAGGGTATCTTTTTCTGCCTCTCTCTCTCTCTCTCTCTCGCTGGAATTTTTAACCGTGATTTTCTCGACGCTGTATTTTCTCTCGGATATAAATCGTTCCTTCAAGCAACCTCTGCATATCCGCGTATATATTATAATAATATCAGCGTGACGTTTCTTTTTTGAAAAGAGCGAGCAGGAAATCGTGGCCCTCCACCTGCCCGACAGACGAAGAAGGGAAATCGATAGCCGGGCGAGAAACAGTTCCTGCAAAACGGATGAGGATTGCGGTCCGGGGGCAATCTGTCTCGCGTATCTGACCTGCGGTATGTAACACTGATTTTCTTCGGGTCAGAGATTACGGTCGCGGGCGTGCAATTTAACGGGCTATCGCCATTCAAACGTTTTATTTCTCGCACAGTGAAGGGCAAGTGGCGAACCATAGATTTCCCCGAGACGACGCGCGCTGCCAATTAAAAAAAAAAAAAAATCGGACCGATCGGACAGCAGGAGAGACACAACGAGACAAACGTGCCTTCCCTCTGCACTCTGCATGACGACGACAAAAGTGTGCTGATATTATTTTCGCAGGGTAACGCCACTCCCGCGCGAACAATATGAACGCGTGCGCGAATCAATCGGATGATTGATTTCCCATCATCGGCCATATCCAGCGGATATCTGTTTGCTTATCTGTATTTCGTACACCGATGAAATTTCCACCGCGCATCCATCCCATTGTCGGTGGGA
>NW_022639495.1:1741661-1742255 GCF_010583005.1 Odontomachus brunneus
GGGGGGGGGGGGAGGCGCATGAATATAACATAACCCGAAATATATCGAGCACACGGCCTAATGGCGGCCACGGCGCGCAGTAAAAGCGGTTAAGTTACATTTTACACGCGGATTCGGAACGTGTCAGCAGACAGGGATACGACCGACGTAAAAGCCGCACGCGGGAAAACAAACAGTATCGCCGCGCGGGTAACATATGGCGCCGTACTGTGATCGGGACTCATTAACGGCGAGAAATACCGAGCGAGAAGAGACCGTAAGAAAGGAGGGTTGGGCGCGCTACCACCCGCCGTCGTAAATTTTGTGGGAACAACTGCTTTCGCCTGCACAAGCTCCCGCCGCTCGCAAGCCCCCGCCGCCGCAAACCGCAATCCCCGACGCAATCGACGTTGCGCCGTTGAAAAACTTCGCTACTCATAGATTTACACTCGAAATCAATTAGTTCCTTAATTGACGCGGACAGGCCCGTGCAACACGTCACGAGTGTCGCTCGAGTACTGTAACTATCGGATATCGGCGACGCCAATCGTAGAAAGAGTTAATAGTCTCTCTCTCTCTCTCTCTCTCTCTCTCTCTCTCTCTCTCTCTCTCTCT
>NW_022639495.1:1743084-1746742 GCF_010583005.1 Odontomachus brunneus
TCTCTCTCTCTCTCTCTCTCTCTCTCTCTCTCTCTCTCTCGATTATCACTTGGCAGATTTCCGTTGTGACACGAGAGATTTCCGATGTAGCGTAACAAATCTCCTATCGTCATACAAGCACTAATTGATATCGGCTGATGGTCACAACTGATGATGGATAGAATATTGTTATATACTGTATAATTGCGAAATGTCTCAGTGTTTGTAAAATAAATATTGCGCACTTTATAATGTGTCTCTATTAAACGACATTAATCCATTTGTGCATCAGAAGCGGATATGTCCGTTCATTTCACCTGGCCATTATCACGGAAGCGAGTAATCACCATTTTTTACTGAACAAGAATTCAACCACAAAATGTCATGTGTTTTTGATCCGTTTTATATTATAGTTGATCGATTCGATTTGTCTGCGTAATCTCGCATATTTTAAAATTGACTTTTACTCAATATTTACAACTGATATTCGATAATATAGTATTTACAACTGATATTCGATAACTTTAAACTTTAAACATGGACTATCAATGCCTAGACATCGCACTACTAAAATTCGAACCTCTTCTTTTCTTTCCCAGCTGTTTTTTTATTACATCTCCTTTCCTTTATCAATTCGCTCTTTTTTTTATTTTCTGTATAACACTGTCACAAATTATATATAGAGAAGAAGAAAAATATATAAGAAGAAAAATATATAATAAATATATAGAGTAATATATAAAATATATAAAAATATATAATAAATATATAGAAAAATATATAGAGAAGAAGAAAAAAATATAAGAAATATATAAGAAATATTTATATATATTTAGGGGGTACAAATTTTTTCTAATTTTTCGAATGAGACATATTCTTAAAACTTCAAAAAAATTCTTAATTTTTTACCAAAATAATTATTTATTCTATTTAAATAAAAAAGTTTGGATTTAATTAAATATATTCTTGTACAACTCACCAAATTAATATATAGATTAGTACTCCCTACAACAAGTAAATATTTACTAATTTTTAGATATTTTTTTCTCAGTATATATGTGTACATATATATTTTTTTCTTGTCACTACTAATAAAATTATTCAGCTCCTTTCTGTTCTATTCCTTTTATGTTATTTTATATTATTCTTGTCCGTCCAAATTTCAATTTCAATTATAACTTTATATTTACCTTAACTAAGTTAGGCTTTGGAACGGAATACTTGCTGACATTCTATTCTTTGCATGTGCTCGTTTATCTCGTTTTCTTATGTAGATAGTATTTACTCAGGTATTTCCACACAAAATAAAGTTAATATTATTATTAATATCTAAAGAAAAAAAATTCAGTAATATAGATATATTTTTCGAATCTGTTAATGATGCAAATGCGCGCTAATCGATTATTCACCGGCTGATCCATAACTCATGTCTCGAATAAAAGTTATGTGCAATAATGCACGAAGAATCAAGTACTCATCAGTCAAAGAGGAATTGTTGGCCTCAACGAGCAGCCAGTCTGTGTCTCGTAAAACCTTGCGAAACTCAGCGGCGGTGCGAAAAGATTTACGATTCCAGCAAGAGGAACGTAACATCCGTAATATCCTTTCTTCGCGGAGAGGCGGACGGTGATTTTTCATGCGGGCCATTCTTCTCTCGTCACACGCGGACCTTGGTTTAATTTTATTTTAATACGGAAAAAATGGATCCCTCGAAACGTAACAGCGGCGGCTCCGTTCGCGCCTGGCTGCCGTCGCGAAGAGAATCGCGAGGGAGAAACAGCCGTAAATATTTGCGCAACTCATCGGCGGCGTCTGGCGCAGCACGCGCGACCAAATTTCGGGCACGTCAAAATATTTAAAGTCGAGGGCGCAATTAGCGGAACCCGCCTTTGCTCCTCTAATCGACATCGACGTCAGCTCCTTCATCCGTCATTTTCTGCTCACGAAAGGCCTTGGATAATTTCCCTCTTTCCTCCTACGTATGCTGTTACCGTCTCTTTTCCACAATAATTTATAAGATTTTAAATGCAAAATCTGAACTGGTAGGTTGGTGGAAATCTTTCCAGACGTATCTTCTGTATTTCATGTGACATAATTCTCTTTCCGTGTCTCTATTATTGCAAGTATTTTGAGAGAATACCTTCAACTTACATGGAGAGAATATTATAGTTTGCTTCTCATATTAACTTTTTTTTTTCATTTTCACTATGTTTCTAGCAAGAATTACCTATCAATAAGGTCTAACAAACATAGCAAATTTCACTAGAAACAGCAATTTTTTTAATAATGTATTTCATAGTTCCTTAAATATAAGTTACATGTGAAATAAAAGAATAGTCGATTAGTGCAGGATATCAATCTATTTTCTTTGATTTTAAAAATCTATAGTAATTTTTACTGTAAAATTTCCTTCATATAGAATTAGCTAACATATATAATAATAATAACAATAATAATAACTTGATAAATGTAAATAATAATATAAAATAACTTTATATCTATATAGCTATTTATTTACTGAGTATGCTATTTATTTACTGGAGTTTATTTACTCCTCCCTCTATCATTTTTATTTACTCGAAAATATGTAACGATACCATGCTGAGAAACATGGAGCGACACACAGAAGTTTATTTTGAGCGGCGACGATAATGAGTCATTTCGCGAAGAGAGACGGAAAATAGGCGTAGCGAGAGAAAAATCCAGACGCATGGAACCGAGCTGTGAAACGTGTTTTTCTTTCTTTTTTTTTGCGTGCTCAATTTAAACGTGACACGCGCGAAACCACCGCACGCATCGTCGCGTGTACTACACGTAGATCGCGACGAGCCGTGGCGAACTCGTCGTTCCTCGCCTGTGCTGCTGTTTCCCTGCGGATTTTATTTATCGCGTAGCCGATTCCACGTGACGAAGGAATAAATCGGCCATGTCTCGTGACGCGCTTGCCCGCGGAGAACAGTCGAAATAAAATCTCGGCTGACGTGGTGGAGTCTAGTGATAATATTGTTAAAATAAAGCTCGCCTTATATATTTGAGAGAGAGAGAGAGAGAGAGAGAGAGAGAGAGGGGGGGGAGGATAGAATTCTCTTATTTATTTTCACCGACCCGAAATTAAAGTTAAACATTTATACACTGTACGACGTAACGTTCCGCGACGCCAATGAGTTCGAGGAGAGTCGAAGAAAAGCAATAGTACAGAATAACAGATTTATATTGAATAAGCGGTTGTTTCCACTGGAAACGCGAAAAAGGCGCACGCGAACGCCCAACGTCGTTAAATATTTATAAAGAGCCACCGCGAATCAAGCATCGAGCGAGAATCGCGCCGCATAATAGTTATGCGCGAGTGTCACCGGTTAATTTAGAACAAACCGAGTTCATTTTTCACAAAGTGCATTTCTCGTGCACGCTCGCGCTAGGTTACTACGCGATGGACGCCCAGGGCGGTGCACTTACACGGGGCATAATATATGTCGGCCAGGACCGTAACTGTCCCCGTATATTATGCCCCGCGTGTCTGGGAACACGCGTTCCAGCAGGGAATATCCACGCCAAACAATATCCCGTAGGTTTAAACGATTCTTCGTGTTTGCAGTTATTTCGATAATTAATCCTTCTATCCTTCTACGACCGAGACTCTCTCTCTCTCTCTCTCTCTCTCTCTCTCTCTCTCTCTCTC
>NW_022639495.1:1747161-1764570 GCF_010583005.1 Odontomachus brunneus
CTCTCTCTCTCCCCCTCTCTCTCTCTCTCAACATCAAATTTATCTTTATCTTTTCTTTTCATCTCCTTTTCGAATTTTCCTATCGATCCGATGAAGCTAGATTGCGCAGGAATCAGCTTCGGATTGGATTAAAAAAAAAAGTTTTAAGACCGTCCAAAGTTGATTGCACCGACTTATTAGATTATCCTGAGATTAGATTAATACCGACTTCAATGTTAAATTAGTTTTCTTCTTTGATAATATTACAGTCGGAATTGAAGCTAGGATCTACAGAGAAGAGAGAATTGTCAAGTGAGATTATTTTAATCAAATCGGCGGTCACTCTGCAATTGAGGCGTATTAAATGAAGAAAAATAATCCCGTCTAGAAATCTTGATCAGAGGTACGCATAACATTGTGCAAAGAACTAACTGGAGGTAACTGAATAAATGTAAGGTAATAATATGATGATATATCTAATAAAAATGATGAAAATTGAGTAAGGAAGACTTTTTTATAAGATTATAACGTCCATTATAAGTCCATATTAGAAACCCAATGCATTAATTTGCCGGCTAGAAATTTCGAATCTGGTGCATTTAATACTGTACAAGAACCTAACTGGATAAATGTAAGGTAAATGATATAATAAATATGATATATCCGACAAAAATGTGAGAATTGAATAAGGAAAACATTTTGCAATGTTATGACATAGTTATATCTATTATGGGTTTACATTAAGATGCATTAACTATCTGATTAGAAAATTTGATCTGATATTGTACAATAACTTATTGTACAACTAATATTATCTGGTCAATAACTTGACCAGATAAATATAAAGTAATTCAAAACATGATATATCCGATAAGGATATGATGAGATATGAAAAACTTTTATAAGG
Source organism: Odontomachus brunneus (assembly GCF_010583005.1). Lineage (NCBI taxonomy): Eukaryota > Metazoa > Arthropoda > Insecta > Hymenoptera > Formicidae > Odontomachus > Odontomachus brunneus. The sequence continues at coordinate 1,748,048 of NW_022639495.1, forward strand.
TCATAATAATTAGATTCGCCATAGATTTACATTAGAATTATGATATATTAACTTAGTGTATTATCTTATAAGATTACGTTGATCTGGATCTTTTTCGGGATTTTATTCAATCTCTCTGTTATAACTTGTCTTATTACAATTCAATAAGGACTATTTGTAGCTAACCCTATATATAATAAGTACGATCTATAAAAAATTATTTTCTATATTTCAAATGTTATCAAAAGGTTTTATGAACTGCTAAGTTATAAGAATAATTTATAAACATGAGTTAGGAATATATCGTCATACACACAGAGCTCGTTAATATTAATAATTTAATTCTTATTCAATCGTGAAATCACTGACTAGGATCGATCTTACCAGGATTATGGGATAAATTTCTATTCGAGATGTTGACTAGATTAAATATATGACAAAACAAGTCCAAATTTTCTCTTCTGACAATTTATTGACTACAAAATTGTCGAAGCGCAAAATCGTCAACCTGGAGGAATTAGTTACTCGAATAAAATCTCCTTCGCTCCGATGCGACGTCGCGAAGCAGGTGGTGCAATTTCACCCCCACTCACGTTATCTCACAATTCCCGTAAGGCGGCGGAAAATCCTCCCCGAGGACGAGAACGTTGACGAGCGTGGAAATGACGATGGCTTTTAACGATCGTGCCTCTCGTCCTGCGACAGTAAGCACCACAAGGTTTACTCGCAGTCGACCAGAACGCGTCCTTCTTGCCGCGAAAGTATCCGGAAAAATTCCTTCTCCCTTCGTCGACGATTCAGACACGCGTAGCCGGCAGTCGGAAGGGATCACGACCCTTTTACGAACCGCCTGCATTCCTACGTTCTGCCGTTTCTGTCCTTCCCGCGGCTTGATCCGCTTCGTCTCACGACGCGACGAACGAGACTGTTATCGACCAACGCCGCGTAGATAAAAATAGAGTTCTCGATCGCGCGGTGCCGGCAAGAATGTAAATACCGTTAAATTATTTCACGATTTATTATATCCAATTTCTCGGTATATAATTGCATATTTTAATCTTTTCTTTTCTCTTATTGGATAAATAACAAAATAGACTTTACTCTGACAGTCTATTCTTGGACTACTAAAAAGCATATAGTAAAATTGAAAAGAGTTTATGAAAAGAAACTATAATATTCTCTCTTTATGTTATATTTCTAAAGACTTTTATTCTAATTTTGTTTGCTCATATTATTATGATTTTAAAATAACAGTATTATCACCAAAGAATCTACAGCGGTTATTAATTCCTATTTCTTACGCTAGAATTATGTGTGTGTGTGTGTGTTATTTTAAAGATAATTACATATTTATTAAATTAAAATTTGACTACAATTATTGTTTTACATTTTTGTCATTTCTTTAAAAGCAGAAAGAATCAAGTTATGGAGGATTAAAAAAATTTATTAATATATATATATATATATATATATATATATATATATATGTATTATACATTAGAACTACGCGAAAAAAAAATGATACTCGGTTTTGAATTCGGTTCAAGTAATCGTTACATCAAAAGAACCAATTTCGAAATCGATACGTATATTAATTCAAGTAATCATTTGGGTCGTGTGAAACGATACTCTGTTCATTTGTTATAATTATATTCTATCCTATACAGCACAAATTTTCAAAAAACATTCTAAAGACGTTCTAAGAACATTCATACATCCTAAGAACGTTCTAGAACATTCTCTGAAGATTTTGCGCTATTTGAGATGTTATGCTATGTTATACATAGTCATATAGAATAGACTGCACGTTGCTGTAGAAAGGATAAAGTCAACATTAGTAAGAGAGCGCAATAAGATACTTGTCTAGTTGGTGGAAAGAAACGAAGAAACAAAAACAAACACACGATCTTCTTTTTCTTCATATGTTTCAATGCAACTCTCTTTTGTTTCTTTTACATCGCCCCTTTCTAGGGTATTGTGTGACAAAGAAAATATTAGCACATATCTCTTTCAACTTTGTCATCAACTATACCCGTAAGATGCCGAGTCAGTCTATTCTATAAGTCTGATATTACATTATAATGTTATATGTATATTTTATATATTTATATCATAAATATCAATCAAATACCATTTTTTACGGTCACTTGAACCGATTTATGCATTGATTTTAGTGTCGGTTGCTTCGATGTAAATGATTATTTAAACCGAGTTCAGAAACCGGATTAAATACCATTTAGCACAGTTTTAATGGATCGATTTACGACATCGAAATCGGTTGTTTCGATGTAGACGATTACTCGTAAAGATCCAAATGTTAGGAAAAACAGACAGAGTGCAATACACTAAGTGACGTTCACGAATGTTGTTATGTACTCGATTACATTGCATGCGCGTTTTGCTGCGTGGATAAAACCGCACAACGGCAGTCACGATAACCGGCTCCCGTGATAACGCTGATGTTCAGGTTAATCGCGGCGCGTCAGGAAAGCTTGCGGCTTCGAGGAAAACGGGGAAATATGCTCCGTCGTCGGGATTAACGTTCTTCTTGGTTTCCGGGCGCGCTTCTCTTGCGCATTTCGTTCGACATCTCGTAACTGGGAAGCCTCTCGCATAAAGAACATTTTTATGTCGGAACGTCGCGCATGGCTCGATGCAAAACGTTTATGTACGCGTATTAAAAAATTCTTCTCCCGAAATTCTCGGGAATCCAATCTTTTCCTCCTCGACAGTACGGCGGGCTCGTTACCGGGACACGCGCAGTCACGAGACAAGAGGGGATGTCGTGAAAATAGAGTGTGAGCCTCCAAGAGGAGCTTCGCGAAGCTGAGAGACAGACACACACGTATACGTACACAGCGCGAGCAAGCGAGGGAGAATTTTAGGGGCAGAAAAAGAGCGAGCAAGCGCGAGGTCGTGTTTTATGAAAGAGGGTGGGTTAGAAATAGAGTGGAGTACGACAGAATTTATTTCGCGTCCTGGAGTTAATTCCTTTTGGAATACTGCGCGTAATACACAAAAGACGAATTGCGATAGGTTCAACGAACGTGCGGAGACACTCGAGGATGTGTTACATCCACAGCTGCGCAAGAGAAATTTGCCTCGCCCATTAAAACCATCATTGCTTAATCCTACGATCGCTTTTAATACTCTTACTGGGCAATTCAAACGATATATATTAACTCTATGTGTTTAATCCATTTGTATCAAAAGCAAATATTCCTTTCGTTCGGCCATAGAAAGGAATAAATCCACGTGCAGTCTAGATCAAATTATAGAAATGATATATTTTTTATGTATTATTAATGTATTTTGTTACATAGAAAAAAGGTACATGTAACCAGAAATAATTAGTGAACAATATAATTACATCACTTTGGCTATTTTTATGTGGTGATAATATATACGGTTAATATAACTCAGTTACTTTGTAATATATCAACTACATCAATGTATAATAGTTGCATGTGATCTGGTTGTGGCAAATCGATTGAGATGACATTTATAATGAATACACTCTGGTTTGAACAACCAGATCGTTACTGTAACTGTAACTCAGCAATTACTTTGTGTTTGCAGCAACGCCATAATTAGTTGTTCCGCATTTTATCATTATATCTGGTTAGCGCAATTAGATTTATGCGTGGACCAACTATACTGCTTTTTCTATGTGCAGAGGAGACCGGGACTAGATGTACTGTATTTTAGAATTTCGAAGTTACAACTTCTCAGGCAACTAATTGTTGTAACTGACTGTATAAACACGATAGAAGCAACCTTTTTCTATATATTAATATATATTAATGCCCGCCACAACTCTGTTAACCTTTATATTTTATTTTGTAATAACCAAAATGTGAACATGCGGCGACATAGCCATCTTGTCCTAGTACTAGCTTCAATTCAATAGCGCAGGATAAGCAGCCACGTTATAAAATATGTATTCTGATTAGTAGTTCCAAAATCTCCGCGAAGAAGTCTCCACAGCCTTCTTGCCGGCTCTTTTATATGGACCAACTTTATTTCGTCCGCCCATGTATACTCTATTTCAATAATAAATTATAAATGAAAATTGCATTTATTACCAGAAACAGTATAGTATATATTTACAAGAAATTTCATTCTAGCTAATAACACATAATTCAATTTTATTCAGTCACGATGGAGGATATTAATATAAAATTTCGAGAGGGCTAAAAATTTAATTTCAGTTTTTTCTATTTCTTAACTGTAATATAATTCCGATTTTTATGAAACTCAGAGAAAAGTATTTACGTTAAAAGGACCATACATTTTATACTCGCTATTTTTCAAAATAAATACTACAACAAGCATATAAGCAACATATAGCCCTGAGGCCATATAGCTCCAGTCTCCCTTATTTGATCTTAAAAAAAAAGTCGACGATGTGAACATATTTTTCAAATCTCCTGAAGATGCAAATGAGTTAATATTAGCCGTGGGAAATAGATAAAGCTAATAAGAATGTTCGTTTTCGCGTAGGAATGAGGGATCGTGATGGGGAAGTCGAGAAAGGATTAGATTTCATGAAATACAGCGAGGAAGATACGGAGAGCAAGAGAATTTCTCGCACAGCCAGATTTTAAGTATGATCGAGCGCGGGCGAGAAAATAGCGGCGTGAGCAAATGCGATGTTTTCCTGGCATCATTCATCCGCGTAACTGCCGGCTGATGCGCGATACGCTTACTCGGCTCGATTCCCAAAACGTCGCCTTAACTCACTTGCAACCGCCCACAATTCGTCGTCCTGGACTTATTAAACGCCTCGATGATGCTACAAAGTCGTTCCCTGCTTCCGTAGAGGCGATCCGCTTCGGGGAACATTGCGAACGTACATCAGCCGTTTTTGCGCTTTCAAAACGATCCGCTTACTGGTTGTACGATCGATCCAGTGCTGTGCTTTGCCGCGGTAACATAATTTACCAAAGCGCCACTGTAACTTAGTGTCGTGTAGAAAGTCACTCCGTCGACGCGCGTTCGCAAAATTCCTTTCACCATCCTGTTTTTATATTTTACCTCGATGCTTTAAAAAATGCCAAAGAAACGCGCAGCACATATTTCGAGATCGAAAAACAAGTAGAAAAGTACTCGATTTCTCGTCAAGATTTCTCATAAAAATTAAAGGGACATTTAACTTATAATACTTAAGAATTTTATCGACAAAATTCTGATCTTTTTCTACAAAATTTACGTATATACATATATTGGTCGCAAAAAAATCACAAATCTTTTACATAATCAAACATTAATTGAAGCATTGCTTAATATATCACAAAAACAATAAAAAATTGGAACAGTTGGTGTTTCGAGATATATCAGCGTAAATATTTTTTTGATACAAAAGTCCTGTTACTTTTACGTGTGTTTGCCGCACTCAGGAATATTTTAGACAATATTGCTGTACCTTCACGATTAAATTTAGATGTTTAAAAATATATGAGAAATTTGCAGAAAAAGATTTCTATGTATACATGGTTCTGTTTTCCGTTACATATTAAAACAAAACAGCACGCATTTATAAAAGATCCGTATGTACAAAAAATGTAAAGATAATGATCATGTTAATGAGGATCATCTCTACATTATCTATCATCGGTTTTGACATTCGCTTAAGGGGATACTGGATACCAACATAATGCAGTTTACATATTTTGCACTGGTTTTTTATTTAGTTATATGGAATTGCAAATGTTTATGCAGAATGAAAGTACAAATATCAATGTATGGCGGAGGATTCCATGTTATATCAGAAACAAAAAAGGATTTTTGTAAATAAAAAAGTTTAAAAAGTTTAAAAAGTTTTCATATAATATTCCGCCATTCATTGACATTTGTACTTTCACTTTGTGCAAGTATTTGCAATTCTATGTAACCAAATAGGAAAAAAGTGTAAACTATGTAACTGCGTTATATTGGTATCTGGCAGATCCTATCAAGAGCCTTTATTCAACGCGTTTGTTATCAGCGTAACGCATGTGTCACAGAAATTCTTTTTCTATATCCATATGCATTAAGAGAATCTGTTTTACATATTTATGTAAAAAAAAAAATACAAGATAGTCTATGGGGAAGATTTCCAAAATAAAAACCCGGGTAGCAAACATATTAATAGCCGGTTGTTTGAACTTCTTAGTAAGCTTTTCTTTCAATTTAAACAAAGACAGACATATGATTTAACTATCAGTTAATTTACCAAGAAGTTGGAACAACCGGCTCTAACACACAAAAGACCGGCCATGAGTATTCTCTTGTAATATGTAGTAGTTATTAACTACTGTTGGCACAGCTCATTTCACGTCATGAGATATGGAATCGAGAAAGCTCGTGAGCGGTCTTTTACGTGTTCAAGAGGTACTGTCTATATCGATTTCGGCAGATTCGGAGATTCGTCACGTTCATCCGCATTTATCCGAGCGGTTCCAATGATAATCTCATGCACAAAGAACCGATGCTAATGCGCTAATGCGCATGATATATCGATCGAACATGGGGAAAGCATAAAATCTGCGGGAAAATCCGCGCAGGGAAGGAAGGCGAAGGAAGAAGAGCCGGGTGGAAAACGAACGACCCCGTTAGCCGGTGCGCGGAAGTCATAAAGAGCCGGCAAATCTTTTCATTATCGCGCCGCGTAAGTGATACGTATATCATACTAAAGGGGCTATTCCGCGGAGGCGTTATACCCGGGAGAAACGAGCCTGGTTCTGGGGTCCGCGAGCCACCGCGGCGGCCACGCTCCTCTCGCGTCGCATCGTTGCGTAAGTGCGTGCGAGGATTAAGCCGGGCCATTTCTCCGGTTCGCCTACACCTTGTGAAACCGACTCCGTCCTTCGTCCTCTGCGCGCACGAATTCCCGCGCCCTTATCATCCCTGTATGGTTATCCTCTATCATCCTTCTCCGTCCCTTTTTCCTCGTTGTGTCTCGGGTCTTCGCTCTCTCCCGTCGTATCTATCGGGTGAGGGAGAGATACTCTTTACGAGCGTTAACGCGACTTCCTCACAGAACGATTCGCGTTTCCTTTCTCCGCGAGAGTGGAGCAGAGAGAAAAGGGACGGAGAAGAGAGAGAGAGAGAGAGAGAGAGAGAGAGAGAGAGAGAGAGAGAGAGAAAGAGATACGTGCGCACGTTGGTCCGCGTAATCCCGGATCGCGAAAGTTTTATCGTCGTCCTACGGACAGCTATTAAAATAATAGGAAGCTTTACGACAGGGAATTAATTCGTGGATGACACGCGCGAACACCGATCCTCTCGGTGTGACACCGTCGCGCAGTGCATGTGCCGCAGAAGCGTTACAGTTTTCCGAGTGCACCACTCCGATTACGCCCGTTTAAAGCACTTAATTAATTAAATGTATCGGGGGCTCTTAACCTTTTGAAGCACAGGACTTTCAAAATTCGGCTTTTAATACAATATTCATGGAACATGTCTAGAATGACAACTTAAGAGATCTTTTTTATCTAAGGTAAAAAAAATATATACATATATTTCCTATATATATAGGAATATATATATTCTATGTTTAGAAAGTTTAAATATTCATATTTAAAAACCAAAACAGTAAGATAACGAAGATTAGATACGTATCCGAGCATTGGTACTTTTATTTGGCTTTACTTTATGTTATAACATTTTGTGAAAAAATACTTCTTAAGTATGAATTTAAGTTCTTGACTGTTTGTACTTTGTGTACAGGTAGAACTCATTATAAACTGAGTATAAAAATCCTCTGCCATTTTGTAAACTGTAAACTGTAAGTCGAAGTAAAGAAATAATTATCGTGGCTATTTGCAAGATGTAGACTCTTCTGTTCAATTTTATAAGCGCTCCATCCGCACACGAGCGTTAATACGCGCTGTGTCAGACATTTTCCCGAATAAAAAAATAATTTAGGACTTAATTGGAATCCAATCCGATTTTCCACAATAATCATAGGTTCTAGTTAATCAATAATCTTGGCTCTAGTTAGAAGTGAAACCAGGTTCTACTAAGTTTCTAGAAATAAAGTTCTAAATTCTATTAGAAGTGTAATTTTTTAAATAAGTGTATCCCAGATAGATCCAATTTAATTATTTCTAACATTCTCTTAAAGATTTTTCTGGTTTACATTTAAAAATAAATTGAACAAAATATATGAAATATCTTGAATATTTATTCGTTACAAGTATATATACTTGTAAAGAATAAATACTCAAAGTGTTTGTGAAAAAAAATCATTATGAAGAAATTATAATAAAAGGCGTTCAAACTAAAAAAGTAAAAAAAATATATATGTGTGTGTGTGTGTGTGTGTATGTGTCTGACAAATTCTTTTAACTTACAAATATATAAACTCGTCAAATTATTCTCAGATGTACAAATATATTCTATATTACATATAAAATGAAAATGTATTATTTTACATTTTAACGTGGAACAATGTTAGCCGGGGAAAACATTTGTATGTTGCATTAATTAAATGCAGACTACAGTATTGCATACTAATGCAGAAAACTTAAAAAGTTTGAGTTTCTTTGATATTTCTCTTCCGATTCTAGAAGTCATGTTTGGGGTAAGAATGAGCTTCTCAATTGGTATCGTAGTAATATAATCTAGTTTGGGACAAAGTTGGGCATTCTGATTAGAATCTGACCTGCATTTAGGAAAATACTAAGAAATTTCTATGCGAGTGGTAGAGAATTCCCGTAAAAAAATAATGCATTTTTAAGTCTTCGGATATAATCGTACACTCGTAATCACGATATGTGCACGAAGCAACAGATTGAGCATTAAAAATTCTTCCACGCGTACGCGAACACACATCGAGCGAGCGCAACTCCCAAGACGTTTTATGCGTCCGCCAACGTCGTGGTGCACTAAACCCAAGTTTGATACGCCGCTGATGTAACACTCACTATGCAAATTCCACTCGTCGGACACGGCGCGTCGTTCCAGAGGGGACTTAATTAAATTTTAAATACGCCATAATACATAATGTAGCCATCAAGGCTGCAGTCGAGATCACCAAAAGATCCGGAGCGACGTCGCGCGCTCGATATAAGTGCACTACTACGTTATCTTACAGGTATCTTATGCGTATGAGCTTTCTCTCTCTCTCTCTTTCCCGGCTGGCAAACTTTTAATACGCGGAAACATGCGAGTGACTGACAATCGCCGATCAGACTGCCGCGGCCCGTCCGCTCGATTTTTGCAGCCCTTAAATATTCGTCGTTTAGGGGTCGGTAAAACGATAACGACTCGGGATAACGCACCGCGAGCCTATAGGGTCGCCCTCTTCCACCGTCCTGAGTCTTCTCTTTTACGGCTCAAAATTACGGCCGTGCAACCCTCGCGTACATGTTTACGGCCGTCAATGTCGCGACGCCGCTGCCGCCGCCGCCGCCACCCGCCGCGCGTGTTAAAACTACCCGAACTCATCACGATGAGTGAATCGCTCTCGCGCGGCGACCATTCGTCCCGTTAATCTTTACAGATTGTCGCGGGGGCTCCGATCGAACATTATCGTAAGCTGATTACGGATAACCCGTCGCGCATATTTTACATCGGCCAAATGTGCACGGACGAGTAACGCGGGCAAAACGCGTAATTCAGAATTTATTCGTCGGCGAGGCTTTGTTGTACGCCCTCATTGAGAGTGACAAGCTTACGGTATAAACTTCCGGAATATTGCCGGAACGCGGTGTAAAATTTGATAATTAAAACGTCGATGTGTCACGCGGTCCTACCATAATTACTATATTTCACATAGCTTCGGGAGAATAAATTGAATGAACCGACGGAATCAATTTCATTGGAAAGTTACAATTAATGGTGAGTTCAATTTATTTGCGCGCACTCGGACGCTGGTTTGTCTTTTAGTTTATTTCATCGCAATTTCCGGTCGTCACACTTTGATTCGGCATCACTAATCTTATTAAATTATAATTTTCAATCACATCCGCGCGACTCTCTCTCTCTCTCTCTCTCTCTCTCTCTCTCTCTCCTTCTCTCTCTTTCTAATTGTCTTTCCCTTTTCTCTCATTATTTCCCGATATTCTTCGGTAAATAAAGCAGCTATATTTATAATTGTGTTTAATTATTACGACGCAATAAATGTTCGCTTTTGTCATTCTCCGCAACGCTCGCGGAAATACCAAGAACGCCAAATAAAACACGACGATCAATAATTGGCGATGATACGCGATACAAAACAACGTCGCGAATGGATGGGGAAAACGTTCGAACGTTCGGAAATCGCGATCGTAACAGTCTGTCTGACAGTCGCGCCGTTCTCAGACGCGTCTATTTAGTATGACGTTAAAAGCAGCGCGAGACAACGACGCTCGTCCGCGATGAATCACGACTATAAAAGTCCCCGGAATTCGTGCTATTAGATTAAAAGACGGGGCACTAGCACGTTTCGCGCTCGCCGCAAAATTGAGGTTTGTCTCTTCGGCGAGATATGTTTTCGGGGGAAAAGTCCGGAAGTGGTGTCAGCATTCTCGAGCAAACTGCGCGTTTAACGGCTGTGAAATTGTTCTCGTCGCAGGATAGATCCCGGCAGAGTCCACGATGAGACGTCGCACGATGAGACAACTTTAATCTTTATCACGATTGGTTTAACAAAGGTAGACAGGAGGAAGAAAGAAGCTTCTAATTCCGACAGCTTCTTATTCTCCCCTATTTCGCTTTAATGATGAACTATAATAGTTCCTTCGAGATACGAAGATTTATCGCCGCGATTAATCAGTGACATCTCGTGTTATCTTTTGCACGATTATGAACTAATTAGCTTTGTGTGATATCGTGAAACTAAAAAAAATGTGTATTCCATAATTAATGAGCCAGAATGTCAGTCTAGAGAGAACGAATATCAATCTTCTTTCAGCAAAGCCTCCGCATTATATCTTATTTATGGCTTCATTTAGAATTTTTATGCCGTAATTACGTGACTTTATTATTGCAGAACAAAGATCTTTAGCAAATTAATTTCACTATTCAATTATAAAAACAATGAACGTAACAATAAATAGAAGAGGCAATTTAATCGACAATAAATAAAATTAATCTCTCCCTCCGATAATTTTCCAGGATATTTGATATGATCGTTGCATTTTCGTGATAACAATGATACTCATAATTTGAGTATAAAATATGATAAATATCCCGATTAGAAATTTATCTTATTCTTCTGATCAGTTGCGCTATCATAATCTTATAAAAGTGTCTTCCTTACTCGATTTCCATCATACTTTTTATAGGATATCATACTTAGAAGATTTTCTTATAATTACCCAGTTTGGTCTTTGTGTAATATCAGACGTACTTGATAAAAATTTCTAGTCGGAAAGTTAATATATTAAGAAATAAGAACCTATAATATGAGCCTAGCCTCTACAATCTTATAAAAGTTTTCCTCATTCAATTCTCACCATACCTCTCAAATATACTATATTTAAAATTACCTCTTACATTTAGATAGATTTCTACCAGTTAAATTCTTCTGCAATATCAGACAAATCTGATGAAAATTTTTAGTCGAGACGTTAATGCATTAAGGTCCTAATGAAAATCTATAATGGGTTTAAGCATTATAACCTCATAAAAGTCTTCCTTATTCAATTCTCATTATATTTCTCAAATATATCATACTTAGAATTATCTTACATTTATCCAGTTAGGCCCTTGTACAATATCCAGTATGCCAGAACAAATTTTCTTTGGATTTGTTTAAGGCAAAAGGTAATATTATCTGATAAGTCGTGTAACGTGGCAATCAGTGGCTTATTAATATGGATTATTAATAATTAAAATCTTATTGATAATTAGGAAACTGATAGCATTACCTGTATACAAACCAGATAACTGATTGAGATTAATCAAATAAAGACTAAATTTCGAGGGCATCATGAGGGAGGAAAAGTACACAGATCGAAGAAAGTACACACACTAACAGAGTGCCATTTTTTTTTCTTTCAGACGCTGGAAAGTATAAATACCGTTGCTTGTAACGTAAGATTACATCGTGAAGTTGCGGAATTCCTTGCGAGAGGCGAACGAATGTGCTGAAATAAGTGACGAGTCACCCACGTCCACATGCTCGCTTGAAAATCCCGGCTGACGTCGCCATCGACAACGTCGATCACGTGCAACTCCTACGAGCTTTTAATACGACGCAGTCGGGGAAGTTGGTCGGAGATCTCATGACGGAATACCGTCTTATTCCCGACAACAGTAGCCGACCCGTAGACTTACCGGGACTCTTTAGAACGCGTGTCTGATCCCGCGGGTAAGTTCGTGAGTTGATTTTTCCTCTAGCGTAGCCACCACCATCACCATCGCAACTCGCCAGCACCTTCGCTCACGCTTCCGCCCTCGCAGTGCGCCTCCGCGATCGCGATTCGCCCTCGTCGTGAACTCGCGAGATTTCCCGTGTGTTTTCAGCATGCACACAAGAGGCCGGGGGGTGCCGAGCTTTAATCTACACGACGGTACGTGAGGTGTTTGCGGTCGAGCCACCGGCAACCCTCCTCATCGCTTTCGCAACCTCATGCAAAACGACCTCGGCCTCCTTCGGGCCAGAACGCCTCTCTCCCGCACTTTCTGATCTTCGATCCTAGACAGCTCGGTACTCGAGCTCAAAATTTTCGTTCGTGCGCGTTCTCAAGCTTCCGTGTTCTCCCCTGTCCTCCCCGCCCCTCCCTCTCCCCCGCCCTCCTTCCCTGCCATTCCCTGCGGATTAACCGAACCGCATCTCTGTACTGTGGGCTGCGTGAAAGGATCGTTTGAAGGTGATTATATTAACATATAATTTTTCATGGTAATCTCGTCTCGTATAGGAGTCTCGTATAGGTGTTGGTTCTACTGTCTTGTACTCATTGTACTCATATGGTGAATAAAAGTGTGCTTAGGAAATGCGCGAGGCATCAATGTGATCCGTCCTAATAATGTTATAAATTATACGATGGGCCATATATTTTTTTACCAATCTTCGTATAACTTAACTCTGAAATTTCCTATCTCTGGATATGCTTGATCTAAAAGTACCGATGCCTGAACACAGATAACACTGACACTAACTCCGAACGTTCTTATTGTTTTGGTCTTTAAATACGAATATTTAAACTCTCAACATAGAATATACGTATATATTAAATATATGCATTCACTTTCTATATTTTATGAAAGTTTAAATATTTATACTTAAGAATCAAAACAATAAGACTGTCCAGAGTTAGCTGCCAGTGTTATTATTGTTCAAGCATTAGTATTTTTGCCTTAGTCACCAGCGAAAATGCGAAGTGTCATTGTGTCAAAACGTTTTTCATTCTCGGCCCGACAGAACTTCATCTGTCAGATCGCGTTAATGAGCTTATAGCCGACGCTGTATGTCTAACAGATCCTCTCGACGATCCGTTTCATTTCGCGTAAATTCTCCGCCTTCCTTCTTCTTTATCCCGACGGCGATTAAACATCAAATTTCCCGAGCGAATAGAGTAATTGGAGTGATCTCATCCGCGCGAAGAGCCATAAATTTGTTATTCACAGTAGCGCGCGCGCGCGTCCACGTCTTAACGTCAACCACTAATTAGCCGAGCGAAGAGATCGGCGTGTTTATATTTCATTTCTCGTGGAAAATTTAGCGCGAACCGCTCATTTCTGTGGTAGGTGGAAGTAACAAAGTGGAAGCAGATATCGGTAGCATACGTAACCGTTGCGCCGGTATATTTATACGGTTCATAAATCATGGCGATAACGCGCACGTTAACAAACGCACGAGCCGAGCTGAACGGAATACCAAATGATACGGAAGTTCCCGATCCACGGTGGGTTTTCTCTCTCTCTGCCCCCCTCCCCCTCTCTCTCTCTCTCTCTCTCTTACGTGTTGTTTTATACAGCAACTTCCACACTAAGTAAAAGGTGCGGCGCTCAAGGGGAAACGCAAACCCAAAAGGATCAAACGTAATCCTGGCTCGTCAGGTCATGGCAGCTCTAAGTCGCGACCACTGCTATCTATCCGATTCAGGACCCGGAGTTATGTCCCACGGGGACACAATTTCGTGGGGACAGTTAAAAAATTATAGGATTAGAGTCGGGAACCGCGCCCCGGCGCTATCGTCGGGCGCGTCGTAAATACGTTTATAACGTATAAAGTAACGTCGTGATCAGTCTCGCGTTAACTTTTCGTTTATTATCGAGTCGAATATGAAATGTTAAAAAATGCAATTTGGCGTAAGAGAAAATTAATGATGCACGAATTTCTTCGTTACTCTTAATTTTTCTAGCGTTCTACGCTAGTGCAGTTTTATATTTCCTAAAGTAATCGGCAAGTCAATAAAACGAATGAATCATATATATGTAAAATCACGAGCAATTGAATTTATTATTAATTATTAATCAGTATAATTAATCGCATTAAAATGTGATTAATAATTCACTTTATCAATCGATGAAATTATTTTTTTCATTTTACATATGACAATTAATTAATTTTGATTACCGATTTGCCGATTGTATTTTAGCAAAACAAATTTTAGTCTAGAAGTGTTCTTCTCCGTAAATCGATAAAATAAAAAAAATATTTTATATAATTATATAGAAACTTACATATATAATACTTGTGTTTTTATATTATTATACATATAGTATTGATAAAAAATCTAATGACATAATAATGGACTCCTAAGAGATTAGTGATAAAAAAATAATTCAAGATAGTCATTTTCGCGATAACGGCGAGTTGTGTTATTTTATATAGCAAATCTGACTTTCAACAGTTCAACAGTTGCGTCCGAGACGAGAATCTAGCTCGCGTAAAACCGAGCACGTACGATATCACACTCGGAAATGAGTTTCTCACATTCATCTGCTGGCGCGATATTTCCGCGCGCTCCAACAGCTCGGCGGGAACGGCTAACTGCGGCGGGAACACGTGAAGAGAAAAATCAACGTGAGTGATTGCGCAAGTCAAGTGTGCGAAGAGGATCACCGCGAATCGGCGTCGTAAAAGCGCCGGACCGTTGCCCAGGATCGACCGTATTCGGTGTGTCCGTGCACTGACCAAATTCTACCGGGATATACAAGGTGTCCGCCGCGGTGACTGTGATTGATTCCTCGGTGGATTCAAAGCCGATTTTGTGCCGAGCGAAAGTTTCGAAAAGAAAAACGTTCGCGTCGACGCTTTAAAACTGAATTATCCGAGAATAATAACGCGAAATTATAATAACGAATAATAACAAAAATAAGAGAATTGTGATATATCGCGTATTCCGAAGTATAAAAGACTCTTAAAGAGACATATTAAAGACGTAAAGTTAATTTGTATTTTAGGAGCAAGATTAGAGATAAAGAAATTTTATATCGTTTAGTGGATTTTAAGATAATTTTAGTTTTTATTAAAAATATTTTAATTTTTATTAAAAATATTTTATTCGCGAAGCTTAACTCCGCGGAAATAATAATTCTAAGGATATTAAAGTTCGCAACAAACATGAGTTTCCTTCAAATGTTCGCAAAAAGAGAAAAAAGAAACTGCTGCTTTTTCGTTTTAAATTTTCCAATTCAAATCAATCAGTAAATTGAAGTGGCAAATAGTAAAAGTCAATCTGACATGAAAAGCCTTTTATTATTTTTTTAATACAGGCAATAGTTAACGAGTTATTAATTAATTTTTATGCTTAGCGCACCCCGATTGACAGAACAGGATAGTCCCACTCATCGAAAAAATATCATTTTAAATTCCGCTATTCTGTTTAACAAGAGGGAGGGAACCTACTAATCAGAAGATCGAAGTTAATTTTACTCGCATTTTTTCGGTGCGCGTCACTATCTGGTTTTGATTGGTGAGTTCCTCCCACCACTAATCAAAACAGCAAAATTAGTTAAAAGGCAGAAATTCGCATTTTTTCGACGCACAGCGCTACCTGTGCTCCGCCAGTTGCAGTAAGCATCAAACTTGTTTAATTAAAAACTCGTAAACTATTGCTCACATTAAAAAGTGACAAAGGACTTTTCGTCTCGGTTTGACTTCTACTATTTACTATTACAATACTAGCCGGATAGTATGGGACGTCCTATACATATAAACAAAAATTTTATTATCATACTTTACATTCCACACTAAAACTTGATATTTTTCTGTTGTAACATTTTTAGAAGTGAAGAAACTCAAGTTATGCAGCATTATTTTTCGAAATGATTTCCCTCGTAGGTTACAACTTTTATTATTAACGTTACTATCAAGTCCAACAATAATAGACAGAGAAATTCACTGTTTCCATTTATTATTTTCTTTTTATGAAAACAAAAGGATGGCGCTCGTAAACGCGCCGTTTTCTTTCGCGCTAAGCGTCAAACTTGATTAATTAATAACTTGTTATTGCACGAAAAAAAAGATTTGCTAATATATGGATAACTAAACATATTAGCTGCAGGAGCAAATTTTCTTGCTTTCACAGCAAAGTTATTTAGTTGTGATAGCTAAAAGATTTGCTAATATATATATATATATATATATATATATATATATATATATATATATATTAGCAAAT
>NW_022639495.1:1765160-1766854 GCF_010583005.1 Odontomachus brunneus
ATATATATATATATATATATATATATATATATATATATATATATATATTATAGTTAATCTTTTAGCTATCACAACTAAATAACTTTGCTATGAAAAGCAAAAAAATTTTCTTCTGCAGCTAATATTTTTAATTATCCATATATTAGCAAATCTTTTTTTTCCGTGCAATAACAAGTTAAAAAGCATTAAAAAGTGACAAAAGACTTCTCGTTTAACTTCTACTGTCTGTCATTGCAATACTGGTCGGTTAGTGTAGGACATCCTATATATTTTATGGCACATTCGCGCGAGTCCTGATTTTCGGGATCCCTTGATCGCGTCTGATTCGCATGCACGCTGGGTAACGCGAGGCACCGGCTGGCGCAGGATCGAGGACATAGCTTATATCCAAAAGAGGGTCATAAATCCCGGCATCGGTTCCTTCCGCGGGACGCCATGAATCAGGATTTTTAGATGGGCCGCGTTCGACCGACCGGTGGCCGACGCGCGTCCACCCCAGGACAGCGAGGGGGTGTTGGCCGTGATGCATGCTCGTGAAATGTTCCTGCTCCCATGTCAGATCGAACCTTTTAAAGCGGCATATGACGCGCATTTATTTCGACCGACTTACCGGACTTTTTTTCCCAAGCGACATCGCGCGACGAGTTATTTCTTCAGTACCCGGCTGATGCCGAGGAAACCCTTGAACAGGCTTGAACACCACGACCTAAGTTATAGCAATCCGCTGTTAACAGGTTGTCAAGCACGACCGAGTTTATTAATAGTACCTCCCAGCGTAAAGCGTGAAAGAGCGGACAAATTGCTGAGTGACGATGAATGTCTATTAATTGCGAAGGTCCCCCCTTGGAAGATGTCGCGAACGCCACGTTTATTAGTTGCGGCATGTTGACGGACGTGACATGGAAAATATAGGAAAACACTCGGGAATTTTCTCCACCAAGAGAATTGCAATAAATGCGCGACAGAAAATGCGCGATGTCTTATATATCGTTATTTAAATATTACAAAGAAAGAACTTCTTAATAATGCAGGATATATTTAGACGTATTATCTACAAACTCATATTTTACTTAAAAACGGCCTATAACATCCAGGTGTAATTTGTTCACACGAGTTCAAAATGATTCTTTAATCTACCTACGTTAGCACTATCCATATCTAATGGACGAGACAGTTTGCATTATGGAAATTGCAAAACGCCTCACATGTAGTAGATGCGTACAATATTCTCCACTAATTATATATATTATTTACAGATGCGATGAAATTATGTACAAAAAACTCTTCAATTAGGCTCGAGTTCTGGTGAATTAGACGGAGACAAATGTGGCGAAAACTATAATAGTACAAATTTGAAAATTGATTGTTATTCTTGTTTCAGTTGATTGCATACACAGTCAGATGTTTATCACACTTGAAGTGATTTACGTTTTATTATATGTCAAAGGATATATTGTCACAAAGCTATAGAATGTGAAAACGTTCCACTAAAGATTTTTTAAAAACTTTTTTTCACATTTTAATTTGTGATAATATTCACAAACAAATTAAAAAAATAATATCTATATAGTTAGATAAATTAAAGTTGTGGAATATAAAGAGATATATATATATATATATATATATATATATATTATATAATATATATAATATATATATATATATATATATATATATATATATATATATATATA
>NW_022639495.1:1770452-1776534 GCF_010583005.1 Odontomachus brunneus
ATATATATATATATATATATATATATTATATAATATATATAATATATATATATATATATATATATATATATATATATATATATATATATATATATATATATATATAATATATATATATATATAATGAACATTTTATTGGTCCTTGCTTTATTATGGGGCATATTGTCCACAGTAAAAAATATTTTGTATTTATGTTGAAATCGATCCCTATAGAAATTTTTATGTTAAATTTTTAACATACTCATATATATTAATTTAACATACTGTCGTTATTTTGACTCTTTTACTTTGAGTTCATATTTCAAGTGTCAAAATAGCACAATTTATATGTAACACATATATTCTTGGTAATACATTTTATATTATGTAAAGTGTACAGATAAGTTCTGTTATTTCTTAATATTTTTGCCATATTCTAAATCAACACAAAAATTAGAGTGAATAAATTGTGGACATGAGAAACATGTTACATTTGACACAAAATGTTTTACCGTGTACATTTTAATTCCAATGAAAACACTCGTTACTATTACCTAACTTTTTCAACGAAATTTTACTGGTCCCAGTGTTGCAACTGAACTACTAGTTCTAAATACAGCATTTCAATGGAAAACACACTGATTATACTTTAAAGAGCAATACTTTTAATAGTTTTAAAGAGCGGAGGTGAAAGTTCTGAAATTTTCAGCCGCTCGTTTCCCGCTCCGCGGAAAAATTCCTCCGAGCGCACGGATAAATTCGGCTGATTCGTGAGAGATCGCAGGATCATCCCGGCCCTCAGGAAACGGAGCGCAGAGGCCGGTAATCGCTCGTCGTTAGAGGGTACGCACAATGCGTGCCAGGACGCGATTCCACGATACCACTCCCATTGTCTATCGGAACCACCCTCCGCGCTCCTACGAGCCGCGTCCGTGACGACTGACTGCGGTTTAACCTCGGCGGTTTAGCACGCTCAAACGAGTCCGTTGTCGACCCCTCGATGTCGTCTCACTCTCACTCTCTTTCGACGCCAGAATGCGAGCCGCTTCTAACATACAGGCTGTATCAGAAGCCGTGAACGCGAGATTTTCCGTGAAACACGGGATCGATTCTTCCTCGAAGAGAATGTCCAGAACTGCCAAGGAAGTTACTCAATACACGCAAAAAAATTTCAGTTGGTGCAACCAAATAGGAATCAACTGAAAATTAGATGATCAGAAGCGATATCTCTGTTATGAAAACTAATATTTTTGTTGCCGCAACCGAAAACGTCTGAACATTCAATGATATTGGAACTCGGTTGAGGCAACTGAAAACAATTGATTATACAGAAGCTTCATAAAGGAATTTTTCTGTTTCCACAACCGAATTTTCGTCTGATCCCTGAGCAACTGAAAATTCGGTTACACCAACAGAATTGTTTTTTCCGTGTACGAATAATCGATTGAGCAAGAGTTGAAATTTTCATTAATTCATGGACTTGCGCCTTTGCCTTTTAGAATTTTTATTTAAAGTGCGCCAGAGAAGATGTTCATTGCGAAAAGAGTCGCGGAAGAGAGACAATGCGATTGAATCTGTACGAGAAAATACTGACTTGATTTGTGAAAAAGAAGTCGCGTTTGACTTCTGATACAGCTGGTATATAAGGTCGAAACGGTTTAAAGGTGACGGCCCGAAAAGAGAAGGCCGATCAACCCTCGCTAATGACAGGTAGAAAGGAGAATTTTTAAGTTCTCGAAAGTATGACGAATATTATACTACTCTCGTTTTTTCGTTACGCAAACATCGAAAGCTAATCTTCATTTGCTCATCATGTTAGATTCCATGCCATCAAACGTACACGTGCTCAAACTCCGCGAAGAGAAGACGTCGTAAGGCGGTCTCCCCAAACGAACGAATAATTAGAGGATAATGGTAGCGAACCGACAGACATCTACCGCGTTGGCACGAGAGACGATACGAATGTAAAGTAGACATGGTTCCAGGCTACCTCACTTAAATGTCGTACTATCGCTACACTGGACTCGCTTCTGAGGATAACGACGGACTATCAGACACGGTGCAGCGAGATAATTCCAAAGTGAGATAACTCTCCGCCAAGTTCCCCAAGTTTTAAACTCTCGAGAAGTGATTGCGTTAATATTCACGCGCACCGCGTTAGACACATAAATAAAATTATGAAATAAGTTTTGCAGCCAATTACAAGTGCGGCTGGCAAAAGCGCCGGGCGAGGTCGCAGGTATCAAGAGTTTAATTTTTTCAACAGAATGAACAATTTGAAATTAATATTCACGTTGAGAAAAGGACGGTGCTGTATTTATGGAAATTATTTAATGGCGCTAAGACATTATTTAATGTCACATAAAATATGTCCGCTCAATATTCTAAAATTATTTGATAATTATGTACTCACTGCGTCGTGTTTCGACTGTAGTACCAATTTGACATGAAAAGAGCGACGGAAACTGTCGCGTAATTAAAGCAAATATTCCTAACATTTCATTCTCGGCATATTCCTGTATGGTTGTGCAGCGAACAAAGCGTTTAAAAATACGATTCCGCTATATCAGCCGCATGCGAAATCGTCGGATGTAAATCTGTTCGTGACCCGATGTCGTTCGTTCTACAAAAACACGCGGGGGAGCCTTTGAACCGGATGAAACATTCAGGTAAAAAAAAAATAGAAATGTGTTACACATGGCCGATGACCAATGGTGTTTCCCGCGTGTGAGTCCCGCGGAAAATGCTGGAAAAAGCATATCTCGCGTATAATAGGCAAGCCGAGCTTTTACGACGCGTTGAGAGGGTCGCGTGATATCTCGGATCGGCAAAAGAAAAGATCGGAAGATCGTCTCGGAGTGTCACGTCAGAAGTTGCACTTGAAGCTGCTTTGAGAAAAATGCGCTGGTGATATGGGCGCAATGTAAAAATGTAAGAAGCAGCGCGGCCCGCACAAATAAACAACATGCAAAGAAAGGTAATAATGTGAAAGTGCTCAGACTTTAATAAGAAGGAGAGTTCTAAACGAAAGAATCCGGAAATGTAAAATATTTGTTCAGAGCAATCTGAATAATGAAGCAATGCAATGGAAGGCGTCCGTCAAAGACGCACGATACTTCCGGGAAAAAATTTGCGCGGTGAACGCACAGACGGGAACACAAGCGCTCCCGGCAACGTTTTCTTTACAGTAGACGATGTCGTCTAACCGATTACGTATTCATTTCAGCCCGTCCGTTTCATATTCTCGCCGGCGAATGACGCTTTCTCGCGCACGCGGTTAATATTTCAGCTGACTGCCGACGAGATTCGCGCGGCGGAACACTGACTTCAATTACAAATGTTTTAATTAGGAATTCAGTTAGCTACAGCAACGCCAGGGCGGGATCTGGGTTAATGATTGACGGAGTTGCTCAAAATCGTAAGAAAAATGTAATGGAAATATATCACCAAATGTATGACAGAAAGAAAGAGATGAGAGCTTCTCCATCTCCGAACGTCACAATTAACACTCTAATCCTATTAAATTATTACAATTAACGCTAATCCTATTATATTGAAACGTATTGGCAGGAAATTTCAAAATCGGTCGATACTTATAATCGGGATATATCGGTCGTGAAAATTATTATTAGGAGAGAAAGGCAAAAATTTGGCAAATTACGTTTTATACTAAAAAGAAAATACTTGAAAATTTATTTGTAATACATAAATTTATCTTTGTAAAATAAACTTTAATCTTACAAATTTTCAAGTGTTCTTCTTAATAAATACTTTTCTACATAAAGTATCTAACAATTTACGACATA
Organism: Odontomachus brunneus; assembly: GCF_010583005.1. Lineage (NCBI taxonomy): Eukaryota > Metazoa > Arthropoda > Insecta > Hymenoptera > Formicidae > Odontomachus > Odontomachus brunneus. The sequence goes on from NW_022639495.1 coordinate 1,774,238, forward strand.
ACTCGTTATGGTAAAACTAAAACTCATCGAACAGAACACAACATTTTTCTTCTACTTTGCAGTCAATCACGTAAAATATTCAGTTATTTATTAAAGAGGATTAGTGAATAACTACGCGCGATATAGTAGTTGAGTTGTAATGGTAACGTCTGTAGTCGTGTGCTTGTACATTAGGTTAACCTGAACAAAAAAGTCCTCCACGATTTTGGCCGCGTAAAATTTTAGTTATCATTTAAAGAAAATTGATGTATGATTGTACACGGATATGCAACGAGTGTGTCAATAATTATGAGACATTCAGTATATTCGTGTAATACCCACAATATACAATCTACATCGAAACGTGTTTTATGCGAATTTCTTCGTTTCTCCATCTCCTATATAATTCCCGTTTCAACATTGAGCAAAAAAGAAGTAGCTCAAATCATACTGCAACATTTTTACTTGAAAAGAGAAGTAAGAGAGAATCTTTACAGCGCATACAAGCGCGGCAAAATTGTACCATTGCGGCGCTTCTTTTGCGTCCCACCCCACATCACTCGATTTAAGGACACCGACTCTTTCTCTCTCTTTCTCTCTCTTTCGTGCCTTTCTCCATCCCTCCAATAAATTCTTCTTACGTGCGAGCCAACGAGCGTATCGGAATACGCGACAATACTAACTTCTCCTATTCCGCCGTTTTACATGCTTCGCGTTGTTTCGAGGGCGGAGGTCCTGAGGGCGCGTGGCTCCCTTGCATATCGCATGCACCGGGCAAATAGGATCCTCGCGGCCGAAGGACACCGGGAGGAACGGCAATATGCCGGTAGGATCTCCCGCAGGTCGCATGGACACGCGCCGAATATAAATGTGACTATCGGGAGTGTTTTCGCGGTTGGGCGTCGCGTGCGGACAGTAAATGATCGCGAGGGCGGTTAGGGTTGCGGCTGACACATCTTCGAGGGCGCACCGAAGATACGGAAAGTTTCTCCAAGCGGCGAAGTGGCTCGTTTCGACGGCGAGTATTGCGAAACTTTAAAACACCTTGGCATTCGTCGAGACAGCGAGCAGTAACAGATGGCCGTCGCGCAAATCGAAAGTACATTTTCGAGCTGGCGACTGTAACGTCAACGTCGCGAGAAGAATTCTACGCAACGGCGAACTAGCTCGCATTTTCAATTTAAGTGGATTAATTTTCTTGAGTTCTGCGCCAAATAAACCAAACAATTGTATCAAACCTCGAGACACTTTTTAATTCTGGAGATAAATACGTAAACGCGCGACAACATTCTAAATTTAACGATGTGTCTTTGTTCTTTAAAGCTTTATCGAAATACCGAATAACAATATTTCAATTCTATAGGGAATATAGGGGTTTAGTTGGACTAAGAGTTGGCATATGTTGGCCATGTGCTTCGTTTATATTTATCGTATATTTATATCGTATATATTTATATCGTATATATTTATCGTAAGAGGAACAGCAAACGAAATCACAAGATGCCTCTTTAGGGCGTAAATACTTTTCCCTGAATTTTTCATTAAAATCGATAGTACTGTTAAAATAACCGTTAAAATACCGTTAAATAATATTATCGTTAAAAAGTAGAGGAAAATTGATTTAGAAATCGAGTACATTTCGGACAACTCGACATTTCGTGTTAATATTCCCCATAATCGTAAATGAATTGAATGATATGTTATTAGTTATAATGACGTTTCATGTAGATGTATAATACACTATTACGTGTAATAGAAGCAATTTTCATTCATAAAATGATTGAAATCGAGCATATAGATGGACAAGGTAAAATTGACCACTATTTAATAGAGTTGGCAGAACTGTACAAGCAATGTAGTGCAAATAGTGTAAATCAGTATACAGAAAATATTAGTGTTCCCTAAATCTAATATAGTTTAACTCAAATTAACAATTTTGTATATATATATATATATAAACAACGATATATAATTTTTTGTTAGAAGATCTTAAATTTCAACAATGTTATAATTTTATTTGATTTTTTAAAGTTTTGCGGTGTCCATGCATATTAGATTTGGTTTCCGGATTTGAGCCGCGTGAATTCATCTTTGTTTGATTCCGACGTTTCGCAAACATGTCAGTCTGCTTCATCAGGGAGGAACGACCCGATGATGTTATAATTTTATTTGAATACATTATAATAGTCTCATAAGGAAGAGAAAAGTACAATATAATTATTTTAGTAATAAATGATATCTTTTTGATATTTAAAAATATCGTATTCTGAGAGAGAGAGAGAGAGAGAGAGAGAGAGAGAGAGAGAGAGAGAGAGAGA
>NW_022639495.1:1776617-1802453 GCF_010583005.1 Odontomachus brunneus
AGAGAGAGAGAGAGAGAGAGAGAGAGAGAGAGAGTTCGATATCTTCCTATTAATAAAAATTATTTTTATTATAATAAGAACAGATATAAAAAAGAATAATAAGAACAGATTTTTGCTAAATCGTATGAAATATATTTTTATAAGTAACTTATTTTCATTTAATGCTTTGCAATCTTATTTCAAGACTAACATGAATGTGAACTTTTTTAAAAATAAAAATATTTCCCAAAACAGGAATGTACTTTTTTTTGTATACCTAATGTTGCAAATTTACCTCATACCGTGCGCGATCCGGAGAAAGCTATTAAGACACAAAGTTGTCGTGGAGAGCGGTCTGGCAAAGAATGGCGCGTCTTTTCTTTTGTTCCGCTTGAGATATTCCAAGAAGGAAACACGTCAGCATTTCGACGCGGCAGTTTCGAAATTCGAGATTTCGCTAGAATGTCAACTGGAAGGACGCGCGCCATTTGCGCGAGTTTCGATGTCTCCTCCTCGGGTGACTTTCGAATAACTCGCGTGTGTGCTCTCGGGAATTACTCGGGAGTTTCGCGAAACAGCCCAAGGCGAAGCGTATGTGCTGCGCAGCCATGCAGCTACACAGCGTTGCTACCAAGCTGCTTACACGAGCGGCGAAACGGACCGCTCTCGTCGTCGAGATTGTAACCGTGCTTAATGATCACGGTCTGACATTTTCAGTTAAGCCGTACAGAATATCGCGCCGTTTAAATTAATAGCAGGAAGTGAATTGGAGCCCGCCGATTCCGCCTTCCATGCGCATATTAGAGCGCTGCTTCAAACACCGCCGCCATTTATTGCGGTCTGAACAACTTACTTAATGCACGTTCTGACTTCTGCGTTCACCAAGAATGTCTCCGCTATGATTTACGGACAAATAGAATATACAAGAATACACAATTAAGAAAGAACAAACACGATTATTTACAAATTATCTACGACCACCGAAACGTTTCACAGCCATTTGAAAGAAACGCTGAAAAATAACGATAAAAGACTAAAATCACTGCACACAGAAAAATATCATTCTTCTGCTAAGAAAAGCGAATATTTAGTTTACTTTCTTCCTTTTAAGTAATAGTTATCTTCAATAAAAAATATGTTCTACACAATAACCTTAAGCTTTTGCACTCGATAGTTTTTTCATTATAGGGAACTAGCAACTCGAAGCTGTTTTGATAAAAAGTTGATGAAATTTTTTATAGCTAATTAAAACTTTTACAGCAGTAGATTATACATAAATTAATTGATAGAACTATTGTATTTCAATACTATTAGGAACAAACATAAATAGTTATTGCCGCCTTTCACTCGCCATTCGAGTTACTACATCAAACCAGGCGACTGAGGATCGCCTCTCGAGTGCAAAGGATTAAAATATACCTACCACAAATTCTAAAAAGGTTTATTATTACACACTTAGAAGAATAATTTATTCTCTTTACAAATGAATATTACAAAACTTTATCGAAAAAACAGTTGGCTCAATTCTATATAAGTAAGCAAAACGAATTTTTGTCTGAATTTAATATTTTTTATTAAGATGCTAAACTTACTAGGATTCAGAACATATTTTGAATAAATTTTCATATGATAAACTTATGATAGATTTTCGGATATATATATATATATATAAACTTATAAAATACTTGAAACAAGCGTGATAATCTAACAGACCTGATGTAAATTTTACAACAATTTTATGTACATCAAATCATGAAATTTAGAACCGCTGAGTCTCTGACTAATCAGATTGCACTCATATTTATTATATAGAATGACAAAATAAAAATAAAAACATGGAAAAAATATGAAAAAAATTAAAATTTGCCAACCAATAATATATTAAATGTAACATAAAAATATGAGTGTAATTTTTAGTAAATTTGTTGCTGCATTAATATACACTAAAAAATTTATATTGTTATAATATATTGTTATATGATGTAAATTTAATAATTAATTAAATACAATATATTTACTTCATACACATCATTAAAGGAATTAGAACATTTACTTGAATGCTTTACTTGAATTGTATATATTTTTCTGTGTACATAAGAAATGATAAAAAGCTTAAATTAAATCAAACTTAACCCAAATTAAATTAAGTTCAGAATAAATATCAACGATATGAAAGTTGTAAGCGAGAGTGGCAAGCGATGATAGGTATACCTGCATATCGTCGTGAGAGAAAAACGTGAGTGTGAAATATGACTCGAAAGAGCGAGGGAAGACGTTGATTTTACGATCCAATTAATATCAAGTGTCAGTCAGCTATAATCGTAAATCAATCACGATCAGAAGAGTGGCGTATTTCCGTCTTGATTATCACTCGTTATTCGTTGGCATGACTAGCCTTCCCGATAGACTGATGTATAGTCGCGGACAATAAGGTTGACTGGTTTCAACTTTACGCAATTCCGTTTCTAAAAATGAGATGAGAAGGGAACTGAATCGCGTGAAATTGAAACTAGTTAACCTTATTTTCCGCGACTGTACGTTAACTTCAAATATATCAAATCACGAAATTCAGCAATGTTCAGTCCCTTACGACTGATTAGATTGCAGTTGCATTTATCATATAAAATGACGAAATAGAAATACAAAAAAGAATGCGAAAAGAAAAAAATGATCAAAATTTATCACAAATAATACATCACGTTAAATGTAATATGAAAATCTGAGTGTAACTTTTAGTAAATTCGTTGCTGCATCCATACAACAAGAAAATTTGCATTATTGTATGATGTAAGTTTAGTAAATAATCGATAATATATCACGAAAGTGATAATCACGAGAGCTAGGCTAATTAGCACGTCGACTGATCCGCGCGCGGGCGTGCGTAATGGACCGAACACGACGTAGCACAAAGCGAGATCTCGTTCCCGTCTCTGCGCCGTCGTCTCCGCGAACCGCCATTGCGAAATTCAATCTGGGCGGAAGGTCGGGCTGGGAAATAATTAGCACGGCGTCCCTTTAAGGTTTCTGAGCCTGCCGGCGAGGGGGAGGGCATCGCCAACGTAATCCCCCAAATATGAGTATAATTTGCCGAGGCGGAGGGGGACGAGCGGTGGCCGACCGGAGGCCCGCATGCGGAAAGCCGTCAGGACAGCGAGAGCCGGATCAACCGCTGCCATAATTGTGTTGCGTTCGCTGACAAGCTGCCAGCGATAATGAATATCGCAAAGCATTTCCAGCCGCTGTGTTCTTTACGGGCCACGGGAAGCTGAGAGGGAAGACGATCTCTTCGGTTGAATACAACCGTTGGTAATCGTCGTTAAATGGGCCTTAATAGACCGCAAACGGAAATCGACATCTTTAGTTTTTGCAATGTTGGGAACCGCGAAGGCTCCCGACTACTCGTCGCGGCCATCTTGATTTATGACGTCAGAACAGCGAGAAAATGCATGAATTTCTACCAAGTATGTCGGAATAGAAAGATACCCAAAAAATGACACTTGCAATCGATTAAGCACACTTTTAAAACACTCTGAACAATTTTCCTTTTGCTCTAACGATCACTAAGTAACCTAAGATTGACATAAGAAAATAATGAGAAAATATAGATTAAAAGGTCGTATGTCACGTTAATTTTACAGTTGTTTATTGATTGTTAGAACAGAAGAAAAGTGTTTGCAATATTTTAGAAATGCACTTAATCGATTGCAAGTGTCATTCTTGGGATATTTTTTTTTTTTTATTTTAATGTACTTTGTAGGAATTTTGGAATATACGAATATTTCCTCGCTTCTAACGTTATCAATCAAGAGTTTCACGAGAGAGTCACGAGTAAGTAGGAACTTTAATTCACTTGTTTAACAGACTGAAATACAGCTTATCATCTGTAAATTATGTTTTCTTGTTTTTCATAAGGTACAATGTTTTGATGAGTGTCATATTGAAAAACATTACTACACGGGGGAATTTTATAGTAAAAGTTACTATAGAATTTTGTAAACGCCAGGAATATATCAATACTTCGCAGTAACTTATTGTTCTTTCATTTTATATGTGCTATATTTATTTTAGTAACAAGATTTTATTAAAAAATTTGCTATTTTTCTAGCAAAGTATTAGCAAAATAAATCTTACACTGGAAAAAAATATTTGAAAATTTATATGTAAAATGTAAAGTTTATTTCTCCATGAATAAATTTCACATCCCACAAATAAAATTTCAAGTATTAATTTCTCAGTGTACTGACAGTTTACTCTTACACTACTAAAAACATAGTAAAGTTGAAAAAAATGTCTATGGAAAACAAAACTATATGATATCATCTCCATGTAGTATATTCATTGACTGTATATTGTAGAAATAGTGTATAAGAATTTAGAAATAAGAGAACAGAAACAATAACAAGTGCAATAGAGATATTATGCAGGCATAATAGACACACGAGAATCACAAACATTGAAAAATGTTACCAAAGTCAGGATGAGCGTAAGCCAATGAACATAAGCCACCGAGATTAACGAAATCGGATCAAATGTATAAAAGCGAGAGAGATCGGAATGGAGACGGTTCTCGCGCACTCGTTAACATCCTTAGAATATAGTAAAAATTTGCACTTAAGTCAATAATCTCTATCTACTTAAAGCGCGCAATTTCCCTGTCTATATACCAAAAGTTCCTTCAAATATTTTAAGTTCGCATAAAAAAAGACAATTATATATCCGCCTTGCAAGGTATCAACACAGCTTCTACAATCGTTTTCCTTTTTCTCTTAATTTATTTTTGACGCTAGAGTTATACAATTTATTTCATTTATTCTATTCGTGCATTTTAAGTTCGCGCAATGAGATCTATGGTACCTTCTGATACGCGTGTAATCGGATTTCCTTTCCTATGTGTAATCCCGTCGTCAAAAGCGCAAATCGCTCAAAACACGATTGAGGGGTCTCCGCTTTGAAATCTCTCGAATGGCAATCACCGATCGAATGCTCGAATCCCGCCAGAATTCTCTCGCCATCTGATTCTCCCGTCCGAGACACATTAACATAGTGTGCTCGGAGGGTTTCCGATATCATCCGAGGTGAACGCCAAAGTCATTTCTCGCGGAACCATCTCATTATCATAACCTCGTTATGGCGAGCGAGCCGAGGTGAATTAACGCGAACCCGACAACGACGATTTCCTGCCCCTTTCGGAGGAAAGTCTGGGGGTCTGCGAATTTCGCGAATCGTACGTCATATTGATTGCCTATAATCGCGCGACCCTCGCAAGGAATCGCGGTATCGGCGACTAATGGCTCCAAATAGTTTAGATATTTTTGGCGGTAACCGTCGGCATGCGATATCTCCCCGTTCGTCTACGTCGCTATTGGCGAGTGAATAGAACGGCGGCATCTCCCGGGTTCTCTCTTTCGTCGCATTCCCGCTGCACCCCTCGAGAATGCTATTTTCTCGAGAACCGAAAGGAAAAATCGGAACAAACCCTACGACCGCACGCGCATTGTGTCGGCCCGTTTCGCTCTATTCCCTCGTGTATATCCGTGTCGAGACTCGCATGCATTATCGCGAACTGAAGCTATCGTCGACGCTCCCGACTGCTCAGCTTGGATTAAGAGAAATCATCGTCATCGTCGCTGCTTTTATGACACCGGGTGTCCCAAGCGCGTGCTTAAGAGCGAAAGAAAACGGCGCGTTCGCGAGCGCCATCTTTTGTCTCCATAAAAAGAAAAGAACGAGAGGGAACAGTGGATTTCTCCGTCTATACAGCATTGTTGGGCTTGATAGCAACGTTAATAATAAAAGAAAAGTTGCAACCTAAAGGAGATATTTCGAAAGACAATGCTGCATAACCTTTCAGTTTTTACACTTCTAAAAATTTTACAACAAAAAAATGTTAAACCTTGATTGTGGAATATAAAGTGTGATGGTAAAATTTTCGCTTATATACAAGATTTTCGCTTATATGTCATATCCACTGCAAATACACTAAAATGGCAAATAAAAATTAAACCGAGACGAAAAGTTCTTTGTCACTTTTTAATGCGAGCAATAGTTAATGAGTTATTAATTAATCACGTTTGACGCTTAGCTAAGATGACCAGACGTCCCGATTTTTTCGAGACAGTCCCGAATTTTTTCGAGTGCTATTCAAGACACCGAATTGTCATCATTTTCAATGATTGTCTAATAATTTTCGAATGTTTTTACTCCTCTCTCTCCGCTTCACACATTTATGAAGTGTCCCGAATTCCACTGAAAAGACGCGAAAAACACGGATCGATGTGTGCCCATGGCTGCTGTTTGGCGAAGGGCTGGGAAATCTAATCACCTTATATATACCGCGAGGAGAAAGGAGAACATTACTTACAAATGACGTCTTCACGATACACCCCGGCGATCGCACATCGGTATTCTCGACACTCCCGAGACTTATTAACGCGCGAGACTCACTTTCGACGGATAGAAGACGCGAGAAACGCGGAGCGATATGGATCGATGTGTGCCCATGGCTGCTGCTTGGCGCGAAAAGATCGAGCATTTCGCGCGATTCATTACCAACGCCTAGATTGAATAACTATGATGACAACCTCGTAGTGCAAAACGAACGCGATTGGTTCAGGCGTCCGCCGTAGATCGCGTCGTTGTAGACGCGCGACCTCGCTCGCATCACTGGCGCGTTCACATTCATGCATTTTTGGCATTTTCGGCGCGCTAATGAACTTTTAGTGTAACTGATTGACAGCGTGCGCGTCTGCGATCTTTTCATGCCGAGCAACTGCCATGGACACAACGCTTCGTATTCCACACGTTTTTCGCTTGTGTCCTGTGAGTCTCTGTGCGGAAATAAGTATTAGAGTGCCGAAAACAACGACGTGCGATCGTCAGGACATTATTACGGAGTATCTCCTCCCTTCTTGACACATACCAGACGTCCCGATTTTTCACCCTTTGTCCCGAATTTTTTGAGTGCTACACTGAGAGAAAAATTATCTTAAAATCAACAAATATTTCCTTGGTGGGTACCATTAACATATTTATTTAAATCTATATTCTCTTTACTTAAATCAAATATTGTTTATTTAAATCGAGTAAACAATATTTGATTTAAGTAAAGAGAATGTAGATTTAAGTAAATATGTTAATGGCACCCACCAAGGAAATATTTGTTGATTTTAAGATAATTTTTCTCTCAGTGTATTCGGGACACCGATTAGTCATCATTTTCAATGATTGTCAAATAATTCTCGAATCTTTTTATCCCCCTCCCTCCGCTTCACGTATTTACGAAGTGTCCCGAATTTAGAGCTAGGAAATCTGGTCGCCTTACGCTTAGCGCGCCCTAACTGGCAGAGCACAAGCTATAATCAGCGCAATACAGAGATTTCCGTTCAAACACGTAAACAAGCAACAAAGAACATCAGTGCACTATTTCCAGAGTACTATCGCGTCTACAGACGCGCAGACCTTTTGTATAAATAAGCGAAAATTGATATTAGTATTTTGTTGCGACAACCATATTTTTTCCAGCCAAGTGATATCCGTATGTAACACCAAGTATTTCTCCTTCGTAAGGAACCCGATACATACAAAATAGATAACTAGTTAAAATTAACTTGATTGGGATTAACATGACCATTACTATTACTATAGGGTAAATTTCTTATCAGGTATATGAGAGACGTGGTCTCTCTGATGACAAATCGTCGCGTCATATACATGCGTGACACTGATAACAAACGTGTTGAATGATGATATACAACAGTGAACAGACACAAGCTCATATTCTTTAAAGATCAAAATATATGGGTAGATAACTTTTTGAAGTTACATAACGCAGTAGAGTTAAGAATTCAAATAGGCAATCTTTTTCAATAGGTGTAGCTTTTCCGTTCCGGTAAAACTAAGTGACAAAATGTGTCGATCGGGAATGTTCGACGAACATATTCGACAGTATTAAAATGTATACAATAAGAACTTTTTAAGCCATAAGCCAAATATGAGGAAAATAATCGACTGTGATTATTCAATTTCTTAAAGCTTAAAGCTGAAGTCTTATGGCTTAAATTCTCATTGCAGACACCGCTTTTACGTTATTATCAGCATCATATATGTGTGACGCTGATAATACCGAGCTTTTACTTCAAGTTAATTTTGATCTATAATGTATTCTTTGCTTCTTGTTTCTTTCTATTTATCTCTTTCTGACTCAAACCTTAAAGTTTACAAAGTACTCTTCGTTTCTTGTTTCTTATCTTTATCTTTTTCTAACTAAAGGCTTCAAGACTTAAATCAGAAAGAGATAAAGAGAAAGGAACAGGAAGCAAATAACACATTGTAGATTAAGCTTAAGCCTAAGGCCTGATCTACAATATGCTCTTTGTTTCCTGTTTCTTTTTCTTTATCTCTTCCTGGCTCAAACCTTAAGCTTTAAGCCAGAAAAAGACAGAAGACAAGAAACAAGAACGCAAAGAGCGTATTATAAAGGCTTTAAGCTAGAAAAAGACCGAGAACAAGAAGCAAAGAGCACATGGTAGATTAAGCTTAACTCAAGATTTCCTCAAGTTTTACTCAACATGTTCGCTACCAATGTGTATGATAACATTCTTTTAGTGTATTTACGTATCAACAAATCAAGTCTGTTTCACACAATTACGTGAAAACAAGCGTGATGTGGAGAGAATTCCCCGAATAAACCATGGTGGCGAACGTGTTAATGGAGGATTCGACGGACGTCTTGTTCGCAAACACGCGAACGGTAAGTGTGTCTGTCCCGAAAAGCGGTCTGAAAACAGCGCACGCCGAACTAAAGGAGGATTCCCCTGCAATTAGATGTCAGTTAATGCGCGTTAATTGCATCTCGGTATGCGGAAAAGTTACAACACGATCGATAATGCGCATGTTCAGTTCGCATTCTGCGCCGTTACATTTAAACGTAATGTACGACGCGGAGAGCACGTTGCATTTATCATAACGCGACCGTCCGCGGGGGGCCAGGGGGAGGGCGAAGGGAGGGGAACGACCCGTCGCGGTGTGATAAAAACGCGATAGAGAGTGATCCACTTCTTGCTCTAATTGCCGGATGGCGTTTGATGCTTTATTTGCCGCGTGCAGATGGATATCACTCGCGCGGGCTCTCGCATTAAATATCAGTCAACCTCGCCTTCGAGCGCATTACCAACGCTCTCCTTTCATCGTCTTAATTAATCGCATCCGCTTTCTATGCGACCGTACATTAAGTGTCACTGCCAATCTCTAATTAATCTGTATCGCTCGGCCGACATTGCCGTTACTCTATCATTTACGGGCTCGATATTAATCTGAATATATGATATCGGAACCGCGCGCGGCTCTCTCAGTCCGCATTTCCTCAGATCGCTCAATAATTATAATATTGCTATCATTTTCGATGTAGGTGCAGCGATACGGCTGATACGGATCGGCGATCTTCAGTCGCGATCAAATCTAATGAACGCGGTGCAACTCGAAGTGCCGGTCATTTAATACAAAAGGCAACTCCGCCATAAACGGTGTAGGTAGATAAGAGATTCCACAATAAACACCGCCGAAGAGCGCTCTCTCCTCTTTCGTTCCATCGCCTTGCTGTTTCTCACGCGTTATCCGAGGGGATATCTCTCGTTACATCTGGCGCGGTTCGCGCCGACTCGCTATTTCCACTTCGATCACAAAATCTCAGAGGAGAGAAGGATGCACGCAGCCGGAATGCCGGGAGAGCTCACGCAGCGCGGGCTCTCATCTCGGCGATTAGTCTCATCTCCCAACGATATTTGTCCCTCGAGCGAACCGCGGGGGTGTGGAGCCGAGCGCTCTTCTCCCTCTTCCCCCTCCCTTGCCATCGTATCCCGGTGATTTTCGTTTCCGTGTCTCCCACCTTCACCAATTCTCGTGCGTCGTCTCTCGTGCCTTACGACAAAAAGAGAGAGAGAGAGAGAAACGCGGTTATAGGGAGAGGTGTTGAGGCTCATCGCGAATCGCGAAAATCACGAAATTGCCTCTTCGGCGGCAAGTCAGAGGCAGGCCTCAGCCTGATGCTCAAAAAGCCATTATTCGCGCATTATCGTCTTTAATTCGTTTTCGCGGCAGATTATATCCTGGGGATTAGCACGTCCGTCGATTCGTTCCTTTTTTTCTCGCCGTCCCCCTTTTCTCGCAAGGGGGGCCGGGCCGGCTCTGATCTCCCGATCTCTCTCGTTCCTCTCTCCTCGACCCCGGGGAAAATTTCTCGAGCGCGCGAACAGACGCGAGGAGGCGACCAGCAATTACGAAAACGTCGGCAACCGACGGACCGGCGAACGTTATCTTCCCTGGCAATCGGTGCTTGACTTACGCTTTAATGGCTCGTCCCCTAAATTCGATGGAGGTCTCCGGCGACGAAAGCAGGCTTTGCAATCATTACGAGCTTTGATAGAATACCAAAAAAACCGCCCGACCGTCGAGATGGCGGTAGACATTTTTCTTCTGCCTTACGTCTTCATAAGTAAAGCAGAAGTGATTCAATGTTTTTATTCGATTAATTATAGCATAAATAAAAAAATCAGGCATAAACATTGAATCTACTTGTCCTAGACAGTTTCTTGCTTTACAATTTTTGATTTCTAAGCGTTTAAGAGCAGGTTTATACATTTAAAAATTCTCATTATTATTAAAATTTAAGAGACCTTTCAGATAGATGCATTTTAGCACAAAAATATATATGAAGGAATAAAAATAATTAAAATTGCGCATAACTAATCACTGACCGGTGTTCTTCAGTATTCTCCTAATAATTCCTTATATATTTACAGCTGATTCTCTAAAATATGCATGGTTCTTAAAATCAACTGTATTTAAATATTTAAGGAATATTAATATCTTTGCTGCACAGTAAATATTATAATAATATTGAATTAATCTGTAGAAAGAAAATTAATATTTAAAATAGTCTGATGGTTTCTTCCTTTCTGAAAATACGTACGAATACGTATATAAAATATGTATATATATGTATATGTGTACACACACACATACACACACACACACATATATGTATATAACGTTTTGTTGAAATTATTCTCCCGAAATAAAAGTATAAATTTTGCTCTAATATCCAATATAACTCTTGTATTTCTATAATTTATATTTGAGAACCAATAAAAAAATATATTTCGTTTTATTGAAATTATTTAAAGATTTCCGTAACTTCAACGTGTAGACGGAATACTATCGCCATCTTCGTAGCGTTCGTACAAATTTTCTGAGAGTCTGCTGCACACACTGCGGGTAATACAGGAACCTGTACACTGCAATCGATCCATGTACTGGGTGGCAAAATATATAGCTTTAACTGTGTTTACAAGAGATTAGCAATTGAACTTTATTAGACATTGCTTCCAAAAAATTTGTATTTTCTGAACTACTTCAGTGTTTCATGCGTATAATACTATTTTATTCACTATTTTCTATTTATTCCTACGTATACATAAGAGCGACATAAATAAATAAATATTTTTACATATTTATATATAATAAAGTAACAAGATAATCTCATAATCATAGAATATTAGTAACTCTCCATGAAAGATTCGCTAATTTCACGTGTTAATCGCACTCAATGATCTTTTGCTGAAATCGCAGCAGATTCGTTCACGGAGCAGAGATAGAGCCGAGGAACTATTTCCAATATACCTAAAATTGTTACTGACGGGACGTAATTGCCTGTCTTAATGAAAACTCGAAGGAGTTGCAAGAGATCTTAGCTCCAGGATTCTATACGAATTAACTTACGAAAGGCGCGATTCCAATTTAAATCGCCAAGTGGGAATTGGTCGAGAAAGTCAATTTTCACACGAAACGAATGGTGAAACAAAGTAAAACCGGATTGATCGTGCGGAAGATCGGACGATTCGAATTTGCGATGGTCGCTTCCGATCTGTCGCGGAAGAGACAGCTCGGGCGGCGGGATTGTTATTCCGGCGGAAAAAAATCAGCGGTTAAATACAGTGCCACCGCCCGACAGAAAAGTGCATTTCAATTATCGGTTCGCGCGTCGGGCCGCGCGCTCGCGCACGCGGATGGTGGCAATTTCGGCTTAACCGCGAATACGCCGGTAAATTCGGTCGGGTCACTCACCCGAAAAGCCGGCCGCGCGCGGTGCCGTAATTAAATTCCGAACGACTCTACCCCGCTTCGTCAAAAACCTTCTGCTCGGCCAGAGGGAGGGAAAGAGAGCGCAAAAGATAGGGTGAAAGAGAGAGGGAAAAGGAAAGCGCAAAAAAGGGCCGATCCTACCACTCCACGAATTGTCGCGTGGAAAACGCGCAGAATGCTAGGGAATAAAAAAACGGGCGCGTCTTTCAAAGATATCGATACGCGAATGTTTATTTCCCCATGCCACGCTAGTGCAAAAGAGAATCTTGTGCACTTTGGAGCTTGCATATTTTCTATGCGACGCGAATGCGTTGATAGGGATCGAATTGGTGAAGGATACTGGATTGACCGCCAGCGCGGACAAAAGGTTACTCTATTTTATTACAGAAGAATCTTGCTTCAGACACGTAATCAAATGTGTAATCTCCGATCTAATGATCGGATGACAAAATATCGTACGCATAATTTCTCACAAGTTTTTGTGTTATTGTAACATTGTGTAGTCGGTTGCAAGTCAGTTTGCACACTTTCTATTGAATGAAGCTGCAATGCTCCAATTTGTCAGAATTGAAAGTCACTACTAACATGTATGCATAATAATTAATTATAAATATATGTATGTAGTAATCTTTATTTGCCTTTTTCGGAGTACAAAGCAACTCCCGATTGTTTTGCAATTTCATCTCTTTTTCTATCTCTCTCCTTCTCTCTTCTCATCTTCTTTAATTCTCTTAACTATTCTTCTCCATCTCTTTATACTCATTCAAAATCTCCCTCATACTCTCCCTCCCACTATACTATCCCTAGTCTACTCATCTTTCCAAAATACGCTCCCATTATTTCTTTTCCCCGCCTACATATTATACATCTTCTTTTTTCTTCATCTTCCCAATAACTCTCCTACCTCATTCCATTGCTTAATCTGAATCTCGTCATTTTATTGTTTATAAATATATAAAAATTACTTCTCAAAATAATGTGTGTTCTCTTTCTTTCTGAATTTAAAATAAATTTTTTTTCGCAAATTTCACAAATGTCATTTTTTGTACTGTTACTTCGACTCTAATTAATCGAATGAAATTTAATCGATTGTTATGAGTATACGAGTACGTCAACAGTGGCATTTTATTCTAATAGCTTGCAGTGTCGCAATTGTATTCGATAAAAGGTGTACAAACCGATTTGCAATCGACTATTCAGTTTAACAATACAGATACAGAACTGTTTAATTGCCAATGAATAGACAGAATACGCGAGCCTAGGAACCTTCACTGAAAGAAAAATATAGTTACTTTCGGCGTCAACTATACTTTTTTGTGATTTTAATCAAAAAAATAATTAGAAAACTCATTTTTCTAATAACACTTACTAAAATAATAGTTTTTCTAACTATTTTTGTGGTTAAAATCACGAAAGGGTATAGTTGATGTCAAAGACAATTATATTTTTCTCTCAGTGTTGTTTCGCTATCTAAAATATGAAATATTATTAGATTAATAAATCCTCTATCTCCCCCCATTTCCAAACTCACAAGCAATTGAATTAACGCATTTATTGGCTTTTACTACATGTTGCGAAAAATAATGCGCGAGCTAGAATTACATTGTTATATCACAGTGACATATTGTTTGTTTCGTTGCATTATACGTTACGAATCAACGTCGTGAACGATTCTTTCGCTCTCATGTGAAACTTGGGAAACAATCCATGCCGATAATGCGACGTAGTAAACTGATTGACGTCGGTGGGATTTAGTGGCGTTTAATTATCGGCGAAAAATTGTATCGGCACGCACGGGGCAGGAACAAATGGTGGTGAACACATAGGTCTCAACCACTACCATCACCACCATCACTACCACCAACGACGACGACGACGACGACGACGCGGGGAGTGCCCTCGGATTTAATTTTAATCTCCGGAGCTTTTAGCGAACAGGGCGATTTTTCAAAGTCCTACGTACCTACCCCGAATTGAGCATGTCGCCGCCTCATAACTCTTCAGCGATGTATTAATGTCGTGTTAGCAAGCGATATAACAATGGCGGGGGAGAAGGCAAGAGGAACCGCGCGGCCGTACAAGTGCACGCGAGAGCACGCGGGCATGTTTAAGAACAACGACGACGACACGCCGCCACGTGGAGAAAGCATCAGCGACGGCGATGCGCCGACGTCTGCGGGAAGCATTACGAATGCACACGCGACGACACTGCGTGTTTGTTAATAAAGGGTGCAAAGTATAATATATTTTCCTTAACGCGCTTCCGTGCGCACGGCATAGATTAGTCGCGTCGGCAGAAGAAACCAAGATTTCGAATGATAGAGAACGATCAGCGTGAACGAAATAAATGCCAAATACGTGCAACATAGACAATAAGTGAATAATAAATATAAAATAATAATAATAATCAGACATGATAGAGAATATAATGCACAATTTTTGTATGAAAATTATAAAAATGAAAATATTTTGACCACATCATTTTGATTCCTATTCTAAAATTTTACTGAACTTTGAACAATCAAAGTTACGGTAAATCTATATATTATCTATATTACGGTATATCTACATATATATTATCTGACAAATCATATAATTGTTATTTACACGAAAAAAATACTATTTAAACATAAAATTATAAAATTTTGTTTAATTTTATCATGTTTTCTAGTATTGCAAGAATACACTGAGAGAAATTAGTCAATAAAAAGTTAACAAATAGATATTTCCGATCAAATTCTGATCAATTTTGATATCCAATCAGGATATCCGATTAAATTTATCGGACACTTCTAAGTATAATGGCATTTCATCAGATAAATCGATCAAAAAATTATGAACGTATATTTTCGGATCTTATCGGATGTTTCCTGATATCAAAATTCATCGGTATTTTAATTGGAAATATCCGTTTTTTAATTTTTTATCGGATAATTTCAAACAGTTTTAAGATTTAATTCTAAGAATATATATACTACATATAAAATGAAAAAAGATAATTCTCTATTAGAAATATTTCTATACTAATTTTAATTATAAAATTCTCTTCGTGCAGCATTATTAACTTCCTATTAACGATGTATTTAATTTGTTTGATGCAATTAGTTATGTTTTGTACGTAAATTAATTAAAAGCTAAATTATAGCATTGATTATCGGTGACAGTCAACGTGTTAATTACTATCGTTTGCAAATATATATCAATATTATCGTATTAATCCTCACATAACACACATGTTTTGCACTCAATCTGGCACACTGGAATCGTTTTCGCCCTCGTTTAATTATATTTCGTGAAAGTGATAATAAAAATCTATGAAAAATAATAATTATAGAATAGAATTCAATATAGAATAGAATTTTGTAATAAGAAATGAACGCAGATATTCACTCAAGTGACTCATTTTATTGTAAATATAAAGAGAATACCTATAATATAGCCAAAAATAAATAATTTATTTACATATAACTTTCCTCATATTCAATGTAAAGAATCGAAATATAATCGAAAAACCATCCAGTTTACATCTTTATGGTACGCTTTGACACCTTAATCCAGAATACTGAAGTCAAAAACGATCCCATAGCAACTTTAATTTTTGGTTAAATAAAAAACAATCAAAATGACATAACAGTGTTTAAACCTCACAAGTCTCACCACCTATATCCTTTCTTTAGCGTGAATCAAAAGTCTTTATTCCACTAGTTTACGAGTGATTCAAAATTCAAAGTCGGGTGGAGTCGAAAATGACGCCAGATTAGAATTATAGGGACTGCCATCGTCCCAACGTCATTTCAAGCCTCGGGATAGCACTTTTTTCATTTGAAAAGCTCACATGTAGCCACGTGCTACGAAGCGTTCCGGTGTAGAAGCAAGACCGAGCGACCACCCGGCGAGTAGTCTACGAACAGTCGGACTCGTGGTAGCGACGGCGGTATAAGGCGTCGTGTTCGTTCCGTTTGACCTAGTGGCGGCGCCCACCTTCCACAAGGGACTGGGCTCGAAGGAGACGCCGTGGTCGAAGAAGGACGAAAGGGGACCGGCCAGACCGTTATGCGAATGGTTACACGGCTGTCCGAGCACGCCCGTCCGCCCGCTCGCCCGCCCGCGCTCAGGAACGCACGCACGCACGCACGCACGCACGCACGCACGCACGTATACACGCACGCACGCACGCACGTACGCACGCATGCACGCACGCACCCCTGGTGATCCATAACATTGTCAACCCGACACACACGCGCCTCGGTCCGCAGCCAATCTCCATCTGAGATAAAGCCGGCGCTACGCTGCCGGAGGACGACGCAACGTGAATGCGCGCACCGGAGAAACGCGGCCCGGTGTGTCGCGTGATTAAGGGATCCCAGATAGACGGACAGATACAGCCGGGATCGATGGATACCGGACTATTAATTTGCCACGGCTGGCGGATGCGATGCGCGCGGAAAATCGAGGCTGTCTCCTCCCCCGCGCCGACGCGAAGCGAGCACGAGAAAAAGAGGACGAAGACGGGAAAAAAAGTGGGCACTCTTGATTACGTTTCGTGCGCGAAATCCGCGCGGAGAAATGAGCCGTTGTTTCCCTTAGAAATTATCCGCTAAAAGAAATTAGATGCGCGCACCTCGCAGATCCGCGAGATCCCGCGCCGCGCTTTACGTTCCGTCGGTTCACATAAGGCGCACATACTCGCATTCCACGAGACGACGGAATGCAAATAAGGCACTGCCCTGATCCCCTCCCGACGATGATTATCCGGCATATAACTAGACACGGAATTATGCGTTCCCGATTGCATGCGAGGCGCCCGCTTCCGCTCGCGCGTCTCCGCCGCGTCGTGCCGTATCGCGCCGATGACGTGTGCATTCGCGCAGGATTTATGCCCGGCGCAAATGAAAAGGCGCGACGCGGAACCCGCCGGTCGAAAGTGAAGTGAGCTGTGCGGCCGATTATCGTAACTGATGGTGCATTATCCATATGTCGAGAATAATGAAGACATTTTGAAAATGCTAAAGGTTGAGATCTATGTTGCGGTTAAAAGTGATACAAATAATTTGACGTTGGTTCAGAGTGTGGATCGAAAGTGGTTTCATTTTGAAGCGCAAGCAAACACGATGACGTCGAATGACTTTTTAATGGCATACTGATAGCGTCTCTAACGCCAATTGTACGTCATTAATGCATTATTTGACGTCGTCCTGCTACTTGGCAGTTTTTTTAAACCGTGCTGTTGTGGAAATATATGATGTTACTGTCTTGAAGTAAAGGGAAAAAATAATTAAAAATAATAATAATATGAAATAAAAGAAACAGACTATAAAGAAGTAATGTTGAAGTAAAATATGTTGTTATCTAAATGTCATATATGTGCCATGCGCTTTTATATGGAAAAATGAAATACTAACGTATTTCTAGTATCTAGTGACTTTTTGTAGGAACTATACGGCTAGTACGTTTTTCAAAAATAGGAAGAAACGATTTCATCGTGTTCCGCAAAGTGTAAAGAATGGCTGCATGGTCGAATGCAGAACAGTTCAGACACAATGAAGTTGGAAGCCCAACAAACTACCCAATTTGAGAATCATTGCAGACGGGTTTACGCAGTAATAATATAATGAATAATAAATTCAATAATATTAATAATAATTAATAGTAATTAATAATATAATTACTGCGCAAGCCCGTCGATAATATCAACTTTGACAGCTTGACAAGAGCCCAACCTGATTGTGTCTAAACCATTTTAAAGCCATGCACGCGCAAGCGAACTCTATCGAATACGAAGTGAGCGACCGAGTAATATCACTGTGCGATGTTTAACGAGCGAAACGCCAAGCTTCTTTTGTGAGATATCGCATAATTAAGAGTCGCGTTTATCACGCAAAATTCAGTGAACGCGAGCGGAGGCTCGAGTAACACCAGTTTACGAGGAAGTGGATAAGTCACGCACGCCCTCAAAACCTTAAAATATACGGGGCCACGATTGGGATAACGTAACAGTCATTCACCGGGACGAGAATGGTGGACCTACATTTTTTTGTTCTCTTTCTTTTTTTCAGTAACTCGCCGAGCCTTTCGTGACGAGCAGCAGTATAATTACAATATTACACGATGAAGCGATAACGTCACGCCACGACAGCGCGAGTTCGTTCAAGAAATATCGGTATCTGCTTGTCGACCTGCCTCTCTCTTCCTCTCTCTCTCTCTCTCTTCCTCTCCCCGCTCCCTCCTTTTCCCTCTCCTCTCTCGATCACTACTTCTCCACACCACAAATATAATTAATTACAGTCCTCCTCTGTAACTTTTCAAGTCGCTGTTGAAGCAAGAAGATCAGGCGCAAAAATCGCTGGAAATCGGAGATCACGCGATTCTTCTTATTTGCACACAAATGTACGGACGTTACTATCTCTAAACTCTCCGGCGTAACACTTCGATAAAAAACGATCCGCGATTTTTGTTACAAAATTATAGATCGCGCTTTAATTGAATTTTAGCCGCGGTGAGCCGGTTATATTTTACCGCGAGAGAGACAGACGTATTTCGCGCTGTTTATTAGTATGCGGAATATTTGCGCGAAATTGTGGTGGAAAAGTTGTCCACGGTTTCTGTATCTCTATGCAATTTTATCAGCGCCCAAAGTAATGGAATAACCGAGAGGGCGCCATTAAATTTATTCACTTATTTCGCCCTCCAAGTATAAACAGGCGCCGTTGAGTATCGTCCTCACCTCTCCCCTTCTCTCTCGCCCACCCGCCCACTCATCCCGTCGCCACTCTTATTCCGAGGGTTGAGTTGAAGCGGAAGCTTCATTACTTCGTGTTTACCGATGCTGCTTCTGGCGAGTTTGCGACTTTCTTCATTCTATCGCGTATGCGCGTATGTACTTAATTCCTGATGTGACGAATAAAGGCGAGGAGACACCGGGAGAGTTCTTGCAACCGCGCCCGTTGCCGCGTCGAAAGCGAAAGAAACGCATCATTCCTTTAACGAACGCGAGGAGAAACGATTTAAGTATAGTGTGCCACTTTAACACGCCCAGCTCGAATCACTTTTCACCTTTGAGCGGATCAATTTATTACGAAATGCATGCCCCGACGAATTAAGCCAAATTTGCAAGCAGCGAGATATTATCGCGAAAGTGTCGGTCAGAAATTATGATACAAAGCAACGTGACGGACAGCGCACCGTAGAGGACCTCGGTTTGATCTTAATAATCAAAGAGATCTTAAGTTGCGTTCACACACCCTTCGAAGCACAAGGCCTCCAAAATGCGGATTCTAATAAAACATTCTTCTCACATGTCTAGAATGACAACCCAAAAGATCATTCTTTTTAATTAATTTTTTTCTATTTTCTCCTATTTTTACCAAAATCGCGCGCAAATTGAAGCGTATACTACGAGTAACGCAAAAAACCGATTAAGTCCTGAATCGAAATTTTGATGCTATTTTCAATCTTACTGTTCTATTAAATATCTATTTTGATATTCTGATACATCAACTTCTTTTGATTCCATATTTAACCTATCCGAATTGAAAATTTGATCCTTATATCATTATTCTATTCAGCACCTATTTTGATATTCTGAAGTTTATAATACAACCTATTTTGATATTTTTGAAAAAAAACGCAAAGAAAAATTTCGAATATCATCAGAATCAAAGTAGAAGTAAATTGTATCACTAGAATTTCTTATCTACTTTACGTTAGAATTATTTATCTACTTTGCTAACTTAGCTCCTATCACGTTGTGGAATTCAAGGTTTAACATAGAATCAAGATTTTGACTCGGGATGTATCCCTATGTATAGGCTGAATGGTTTCGTTGCGAGATCACTACATTGTAAAAAATTTGTGAAAAATTACATCTATTATAGTGGGAAACTTTGAGACCAACTATAGTTGTAAATTTACATACGTATCCAAATGTGTCTTTCGTCTGTATAAATATATTTTTATGCGATAATTGTCGTATTGTAAAAGTGTGTAAATTTACAACTATAATAGTTGGTCTCAAAATTACCCACTATAATAGATGTAATTTCTTACAAATTTTTTACAATATATGCCTGAAGCTATAATTTGGTTCTAATAAATGAAACCATTGTGTGTGTGTGTGTGTGTATGTGTGCTCCAAAGAGTTAACAAACAAGGAAAAATCATTAACCGTTCAATTAAATAGAGAAGTCATTTGTGTGTCCTGGCACTTTTAATACCTTTGCATTTCTTTCCATTCTCCGAAATTTCTAAGACTTTATGTGCATTCCAATGAAAAGTTAATATAGTTTGAGATATAGTAGCGACAAAATTCGTCAGTTACTATCTGAGTAGCAATCGGAACAAATCGATTGAACGCGCGCGAGTGAGGACCCCTTTATCCACTTAACGTATACTTTTTAAGTACGTAAATGAAATACGTTTCTTTATATAATGTATATTGCAATAATTTCTCAAGTTAATTTAACATATTCATCTAATGTGATGTTTCAGCATTTTTATGAGGCCGTTAAACACAAACACGAGAATAGTTAAATAAAGTTATATGTTATGTGGATTCTTCCTTGTTTTTGTATAATGTGTAAAAATATTTTTCTATGTTATTCAGTCTTATTTTATTACACAGAAGTACGCTATCTTCACATGTCGAAATAATTCGATTTTTCTTAAGATATAATAAATTATATAATTATTGTTTTTATTAATTGTTATATCTTAAAAATATGAAACACACTCTAAATTTTTCTTTAAAAAGTCACAAAAATTATAATTTTTTTTATATGAAATAGCTTTTTTCGTAGATTCTTGTTAAAAACAATAAAAAACTATATACAACTTTAGACACGGGTCGTATATTATTTCGAAGTATTTATGGAAACATTATATTAGAATTGCGTGTAAAAGAGGTTCAAGAGAACGCGTGGCGTGCGAGCGACGGTAACATCTGGATCATCCTACTTTCCCGACTCTAATTTCACAGTACGTAGGTACGCAACAAGGACATTCGCGCAACCGTATTATCCTCCATGACTTTTCCAACTAGCCGAAAGTTTCGGCGCGAGCAGTCAGAGGGTCGGCGGAAGGAAGAGGGAAGCCGACAAAAACTCGGCTCGAGGGGACGAGCTGTCTGTCAGAGAGCGCTTATATTGTATTCCGCGGTCGCAGAAAATGGATTTATCCCCGCCTTTAGCACGCACGCGCGCGCGCGCGAGCGAGCCGCGTGTGTACGCATTGGAGTCGGATGGAACTCGGAAGCTATTTCATCCGGTCTCAACAGTGTGTTAGGACGGACTTCATCCCGGTTGTTTCGCCGGGACGTTATTCCCCAATCTCCTTCTCCGTAGATTTTCGTCCGCGCATGTAATACCGCACCACCCTTTCTCGTTCCGGCCGATTCTTGCTTTTTATCAGCCGCTAATCACTTTCAGCTCGACGTGCCATTTTTCTATCTGTAATTTGACATTCGCATGTTACGCGAACGATAAAAACGGTATTGCGTTCGAGATCCTGCCGGAATCACGAAACGTCCGTCGTGTTGGACGACGATACAGGACGAAAATTTCCAAAATAACGCTAACGTTAGTAAATCTTTTTGTGAGCCGTCACATAAGCCAGGAGATAAAATCGCATAATTAGCGCCGCGTACAGACGAGAGCGAGTCTAGTTGGCCCAAGGGTGATATTGACTATGTATTTCGTTTAAATATTTGTCGTGAAAAAAACAATAGAAACAAAATCGCAAATTATTTTTTTCAGTATATAGATATTTTTCCCTCAGTTTCACTTCAATCGGAATATTATAGTTAAAAACACAAAAAAAACTGATTTGAGAGCCAAATGCATTTTCAAGAATCTCGAAATTTTGTATTAATATTGTCCATCTCGCGTGAATATTGTCCATCTCCAATGAATAAATTTTAATAACGTGTTATTGTACAATGAATTTTCCTGCAAGTGCATGACACGCCGTTTCGGGTAATAAAAGCAATTTTTATTTATAAAATGATCGAAATTAAACATATGAGTGGACGAGGTAAAATTGATTATTATTTAACCGTAGATTCCTAGACTGTCGTAAAAATTACGACAATAAATTTAAAAAAATAAATAAATATTCCAACTTTATGCGGCGATAACAAATAAAAAGTATTCTCCAAACTAAATTTTTTCTGAAAGTGGCGAATAATCAAGAACCAAATTTCAGAAAAGTTTACGCTTTGTGTCCGTCTAAGTCAAAGAAAATAACAACCAATTTTTGCATGAAACTAAGTCGGGCTCATAATATAAACATCTGTCTCCTTGTTGTGCCAAATAAAAAATATTTCATTTTTTTATTATTTTCTCTCTTAAGCCTGAAGAAGTAAAATTTATGTTCCCACTTGAATAAGAAAAATTTTTTTTTTTCGAAAATATTGGTATTTTACTTTAAATTCGTATTTTTTATAAATATTTAGTGACAATGTCACTCACAGGTTTAGTAATCTAGGGTTAAAGATTGACAAAACAGTAAAGATTTTAGCGAAACCCCGAAACTAGTCAAAATATTTTATATATGGCCTTCTTATCCTAAATTCCTAACCAACTTGACCCAACACCAGAATATAATGGCTACGTTGCAGCATTTCGTATTTCGATTATTACAGAAGAAAATATACAGTTTACAGAAGAAAGTATACAATTTATATACAAACATAGAGGAAATATACAATTTACATAAAAACATAGAGGAAGGTTGTCTCTATCATGTTTATACAGTCAATCACGATAATTAGTTGTCTGAGAAGTTATAACTAAAATTTGAAGAGAATGTGCCATTTTGTCCCGGTCTCCTCTATGGAAAATATAATTACGATTGAAAAATTGAAACACGTGAATAATGTGACATGACACTTACTACGGCGAGCCCGAAAAACGAATAGTTATAATTACTGAAGGGAATTACAGGAATCACAAACTAAAGTATGTTAAATTAACATCCACTAACCTAATCCGTGTATGTCCCGCAGATCTCCACACAAACCCAAATCCATTAAATCCACATTGGTCTGTAAAAACTGTCGCGTATATCTATATCGAGTACATCTATATTATCCTTAATGTCGCTCCAGATGTTTCGCTAATGATGTTTCCAGGTCACCACCGTAAGCAATACCGTGGATATCTAAAGTTGGAAGTTTCACCACAAATTCGATCATAATAATTAATCCGATTATAACAGTTAAATTGGGAATGTAGAGTCACACCTGAGAAATGTCCACTGAATGTTTCCTCTCGTCTCCTCTTATTCAGTATTTCAAGCCAAGCTTCGATGATCCCACGAACATTTTCTATCGCCACTCAACTATCTTAACGCACGATCGTTGGATTATAAGCGGAATATCTTTCGCCGTCGCGGGAAACGCGCGCGCGACGCAAAATGGATGCGGGTACTCGAATAAGACAGAAGGGGCACTTTCGCGTGACTATCAAAATAACGAGCAGAGTAATAGTAGTAGCGGCACATAATGGCAGCGGCAATAGTACTAAACGGCAACGGCACGTACGCTAGCCTCATGCAGCTGATATACACGAGATTTCTAATTGGTGGATTGTCGACTTTAATGACACTCGAGGGAAGATACGTGCGCGCGAGAATACTCGATTCTCAATCGGGCAGAATCTGCATTATTTTCCGCTTCTCTTATTTTTTTCCTTCGCATAATATTAGATGCTTGCAAAAGTATGTACAATATTAAAGCCATTTTCGTTTATTAACCTTTTAGCTACGGCTGGACTTTCCGCGCAGCTGTATCTCTATACGGCAAAGTTCGACGCGGACTGCGTGTAAACGATGCAGCACTGCGACTTGTGTCTGGTAATGCTTTTCATTACGCAAGACTACATTAAAATATAGTTTTAGATAAACAAATTATAATTTGTTAGAAATAAGAGTGAGCCACTATAGTGGCGTTCAGAAAGATGATATATGCGAAAGCCACTATAGTGGCGTACAGTACTTAAGAGGTTAATAACAGTGGATGACATACGATATTTTAATGAAAATATTAGAAAGTATTGTTACTAATAACCTTTTGCTATCTTCCGGGCAATAGTTTGATCGCACGCCGATAAAAATGACTCATCTGTCGGAGCAATTCAATCATCGACTCATTTTCATACTTTATCGGCATTTCAGAACTGTGTATCAAATAGATCGTGCTGCATCGATCTGAATAGATGAAAATCAAATGGGACGATGTCTGGAGAGTATGCTGGGTGCGGTAGGACTTCCCAATCGAACGTCTCTTTAAGAGACGTCTACAATGGGATTGACAGTAGGCAGTAAGACGTAAGCAGTAAGCAAATTAACCAACTACAGTCGATTACTCTTGTGATCAATTTGCTTACTGTTTATGTCTTACTACCTACTACCGATCTTATTATAGATGGCCCTTTAGTTGCAACAGCAACATATAACCTCGTTGTCGTGAAGCACAATGACTTTGCGTCGATTCGCAACTATTTGAAAGCGTTTTTTCTCCATAGCTTAGTTTAAATTCCATATATAATTGTTGACTATATCAATTTCCTGTGACTATTAGTCTCGATAGTAATAACCAATAACCAAAATAATCTCCATAGTATAGCACTCTTTCTTGATGTCATCAGATACAGAAGAATCTCATGATTATGGATGTTGTGTTTTGTTGTAGATGTCGATGATTGGGCGAGATCAATCCATGACTTTTTGTCAATTATCAATTCTGATCGAGTATGGTCAACATTTAAAAACTAAAAAGCAACTTAAAGGAGAACAATTACTAAGTCGCTGCTACAGCTGTTTGTGACCTTATAAACGTTTGCAAGCATCTAATACTACACGCTCCTCTGTGTGACGACGGAGATGTGATACGAAGGACGCGCTTATCACGAAAACATCAACTTCGAGAACACATCGTATCGCGCACGGAAACTTGACTTAGCAGATTTCTGAAAGAGACAAAAAAGAAAAGGATAAGAAGAAAGTAACGGGTGAAGCTACGCGGCGTAACGCGACGAGATGAAACAAAAGAAGCCCGCAACTTCCGGATATGTCTGCGAGCGAAGGCCAGGCAAAGTTTCGCGAGAAAGTTGAGATTCGGAATCTCTCCGTAACTCAAAATTAAACTTAATCACACGTCGGTCTGTCCGCCTTGCGCCCGCGTAACTTCCAAGAATATCGGAGAAGGGAAAAGACGACCCTCGCGCTCTGACCAGACCTCAAAGGGCGACCTGTCCTTCCGGGTAGCCGAACTTCGAGATCTGAGTCGACACACGTGCGGCACTCGCATTCTGCATTCGGAAACGACCGACGTTCTCGTGGCTGTCCGTATGTAATACTCGCCATATCGAGAGTCGACATCTCGATGCGCGAGACGCATCGAAACGGGAACGAAACGAACGTGCGCGCCCGCCCATTCACGTTAATGGATCGCGCATTAATATCGACATTGAACGTTCTAAGTGCGGTCTGTGCATAGAAAATCATTGCTTTGCACGAATCAACTACGTTAGGAACTTGCAAAAGTTGGTCGGGTCGTCAGAGATTTCATTGGCTCAAAAAAAAGGATACGTCATTTCACAGACGCGATCGGACAAGTGCTTGAAAGCTGATAGAAAGTAGATATAACGATAGCAAATACTTTGATTGAACATATATATATATATATATATATATATATATATATATATATATATATATATATAT
>NW_022639495.1:1802672-1820997 GCF_010583005.1 Odontomachus brunneus
CAATCGCATATATATATATATATATATATATATATATATATATATATACATATATATATATATATATTTGTTTTGTTACGATTAATAAGAGAAATATGGCAAAGAATTCGACGAACATTTGCAAACTCCTGATTAACGATTTTATCGTCCATATTTAAAAAATAATGAGATAATTAATCTATCTATATTTTGTATCTTATTGCATTTCAAAAGAAGTCACAAACAATTTTACATTCATTCAGAATCTGGATCAGAAGTTATTCCACACTAAAATGTAAACTTAATATGACTCAACAAAACAATGACAATAAAATCACAACATAATGATCTTATATGATTATCTCTTTAACATGAATAATATGTCACTTGATGTCATTTTGCTATTTGGAAATATTTTAAACCGTGTTGTTATAGAAATATATGATATTGTTATCTCTAGTGAAGGATATAAAGAAAAATAAAAAAAAAATAAAAAGAAATATAAAGAAAAATAATTAAAATATAATGACAAAAATCTTAATTTACATCTACTTTAAATATTCAAAGTGATGCAAAGTTTTGTTGTGGAATTTTATCAGAAATAAAAGTTTAAAAATCATGAATAAAAAAGTGACATTAAAGTAAAGATATGGTGTTATTCAAGATATGTGTACACACATACACACACACACACACACACAACAGACACACACACAGACACACACACACGTATACCATACGTTTTCATATAGAAAAGATAAAAATATTAGCATATTTCCGGTTACTTTTTGCGAGGTCACGGACAATATTTTCTAAAATAAACAGCCTGCGATATTTTCTCAAAGTTCCGATGATTTATAAACGGTCGCATAAAACTAAAGGTGTGCACACAACATATTTCTCTGTTGAAATCGCAAAAATTTGATTTGCAGCAAAGTATATACGCGCTTAAAGATCAAGCAATTTGATCGTACAACGCATTGAAGTCACTTTAATACCCCGGCACGTAAAAATGAGTCTTTTTACGGACGCATTGTTAGACACCGAGTTCTCAAGAAAGCGACTGAAAGGGCCCGCGCGATCCATCATCCATGCACGACGTATTGTGTCGTGCGATTTTTATTCGTTATTTGTTTTTTCTTCATATCCATTTTGTTTACGAGATACTGTGCCGAGCGTAATGCAGTGACGGGCATGGACGTAGGCATGAGGAAGATGTATCGCCGTTTCGCGAGGCACGAAAAGAGTGAGAATGTTTACGACGCGCAGAGCCGATCGCCTAAATCTTAGAGGAGGTGGAGGATCACGAACGAGACCGGAATGACAAATTATTTCCCCCGGCTAGCCCGGATTGTCGTAGTCATGCGAGCCCGGATTAGACCACGTAATCGACAAGCGATCCATCAGGATATAGCTATCCGGCTCCAAATGCGATCTTAATACGCCTGGCCGGTCCATTCGATGCTTTTGGAGCCTCGGACACTTTCTCGGCTACATCCCAATAACTGAACCATCCTGTCCGGCCATTATGAACATTTCTGCGGTGCCACGAATCCCGATGCATAAATTTCTATCTGAATCCGAGTTTGATCCTCGCGGCGTCCGAAAAAGATTTATGCGAACTGCTGAGCGAACAAATGGATCATGAGTCAGACACTCTCTAAATTTTTACGACTAAAACTGCACTTGAAAAATATGACAGCCGAGTCACTCGAATGACTTTTTACTCATGTAAATTAAATTTTTCTCCTATGAGGCCCGTATTAATAGTCATTACTTGAAACTTGTCTCTCTCCTCCCACATGAGATAATCCGATATAAATGTAGAGATATAAATTTAAAATTAGATATTTGAGTTTTTCGCTTGAATCACATGATATATGCGACATTACATTTGCAATCGCGATTCAGCTGAAAGATTCACAATTCTAAATTCAAATCACAATATGTAGAGAGACTATATGGTCCCAGGAATATGTTGCTTTTTTGCTTAGTATTTATTTTGAGAGAAACAGTAAATATAAAATCCCGAAATAATCCTTTTAAATACTTTTTCTTAAGTTTCGTTAAAATTGAAATAATATTACAGTTAAGAAATAGATTTAAGAAAACTGATTTGGTAATAGTAAAGTAAATCTTTTAAATACTTTGCCCTAAATTTCATTAATCGTGAAATGGTCCTTTTAAATACTTTTCCCTAAGTTTTATTAAAATCGGAATAATATTACAGTTAAGATTTAAAAAAATTGATTTGGTAATAGCGAAGTAAACCTTTTAAATACTTTGCCCTAAGTTTTATTAATCGTGAAATGGTCCTTTTAAATACTTTTCCCTAAGTTTTATTAAAATTGGAATAATATTATAGTTAAGATTTAAGAAAACTGATTTGATAATAGCGAAATAAATTTTCGAGCCTCGCAAAATTTTCTATTAATACTTTCCATCGTGACTAAATAAAATTAAGCGATGTGTTACTAACTAGGATAAAATTTCTTGTAAGTGTAAGGTATACTGTTTCTGATAATAAATGCAATTTTCATTCATAAAATGATTGAAATAAAGACGGACGAAGTCAAATTTGCTCATAATTAAAGGTCGGCAGGAGGACTATGGAGATCTCTCGCGAAGACTTTAGAATTACTAATCAAAATATATAATTTTACATGTGGCCTTCTTATTTTGCGCAACTTGCCTTGGTACCAGGATGGCTATGTTGCATGTTCGTATTTTGATTATTACAAAACAAAATATATGGTCAGCGGGATCATGACGGGCATTAATACATAGAAGAAAGTTATCTCTATTATGTTTATATAGTTTATATAGAAGAAGGTTATCTCTATTATGTTTATATAGTCGGCCACAACAATTAGTTGTTTGAGAAATAACTTTGAAATTCTAAAATATAGGGTGGCATCAGCCCCAGTTTTGTCTATTTTAGATATAGCCTCGTTATTCCGAATTGCTGGCCAACTTGACCCGGCCATCAAAGTAAGTTGGCTACGTTGCAGCATGTTTGTATTTCGACTATCACAGAAGAAAATATGCGGTTTATAGGAGCGTTTCAGGCACAAAAAATTGAGAAATGTTTTATTCAAAATTGGGAACGAATCTTAGTACTTCGTCGTCATACAAACAAATTCACTGAAATCGATTGGAACATTCACTCGCGTAGATAAAGAATCAATTCTAAGTATCCTTCGTGTTAAACATTCACTCTTTTAATTCTTAGTTGTAAATAGTATTGTTAGTAAATAGTATTGTTAAGCACTGTCGTCTTCATTATCACTTCAAATGCATTCTCACTCGTTTTGAGCGAGATTCCATTGCAAGAGGCTCAGAAACTACTTTTTTCGATTTTGGAGAGAGAAAAGATTTAAAAAAGTATTTAATAATATATTTTGATATTGCTATATAAAGAAAAAAGCTATAAGACATGAGTCGTACAGATTTGACGATTTTGGAACAATTGTGAGGTAAAATCGGGAAGTTATCTGGAATATGCCACTCGTTGCTCAAAGGTTCACTTCTACCCGACCGAAAGCAATTCCGCGAGCAAAGTGAGTTGCGAAGGAGCCTCGAATGTGACGAGAATCGCTGAAGGAGTCAGTCTGTCTTTTGCCGCGGACTTCTCCGCGCCTTAGTATTTCTGTCCCGTATTATTGTTAAAGTTACGAGAGAGACACGAGCGAGCACGAGCAAAACGATAGTCACGTGGAGAGAAGCGCGAATTTCGTAAAGATTAAACTGATATTGCATCGTTCTACGTTTCACAAGCGGCTAAGTCGACCGCACGCGCACGTCTCTCCGCAATCGAAGCTATTGCATCAAAATGAAACACAAAATCGCACGACCGGAATATTAATGTCTGCAGTAATATCCGGATATCTCGATAGTGCTTTGCAATAATTCTGTACGTGTTAAAATTCTGAAGAAATACTGAACAAATTGTCAGGATTTTAGACGCACAATCAAATATAAATCGAATAAAGCCAATACGACCCCATGCAAAATGTCGATTGCAAAACATATGGAGTGTCTTTCCAATATTCCACATTTGTAAGTCCATAGCCGTATAATACTAACGCATTATTTCTTCTTTCCATTTTCACTGCACCGAGAAAAGTACTTGGAAATTTATTTATGGAATACAAAGTTTATTCACAGAGAAATAAACTTTATTTCATAAAAATAAGTTTTATTTCACACAACTAAACTTTATATTCCATAAATAAATTTTGTTTAATAAAGTGTTGTTAAATAAAGTGTTGTTTTTCAGCGAAAAAGGTCGGTATGACGGCCAAAACATTTGGCAGATTTATCGGAGCATTCAATGCCCCATTTCTTGATTCATTTGTGTGTGCAGTCTTGCAATCGATATCTTGCGTGGGTTCTTATTGACTTTTTTCCATTTATGTTTGATAAAATTATGAATTTTACTTATCGTCTCTATTCCACGTACAAAAAAGATGTTAAAACTGTAGAGACACTGAATGAAAGATAGCGAAGAGAATTTCAACACTCTGTATTCTTCGTGCATATCGTCGTAAAGGCACATCGTTATCGAGTGATAAGTTGGCGTTGTAGAAAGTCTGACTGGGCGACGTAATCTGCACTCTCTTCACCATTTTCTTCATGAAAATGGCGCGTACCAGGCGTTGATCGAGTAGTCAGGATGATGAATGGACTATTGAGTTTGCACAAAGAGCCGCCGTTGCAAGGAGTCCTGCAAGATGGACCCTTTTTACGTCGGTCCATTTGACAAATCCTATTTATGCGATAGCTTTTTGCACTCACTTACAGTGTGATACGTCAATGCTCGCGATCGATTACGGAGCCCGACGTCCATTCAGCGAAAGCAAATTGCGACGAAAGGGAGAGAGCGATATATATATATATATATATATATATATATATATATATATATATATATATATACTGTTACTAATTTACTGCGTGATTTACTGACCGGCAGCAGTTAATTATCATCGCACGACATGACGTGAAAATTTCCAACGATTATACCACGAGTGAAAAGGTCGCAGTCGGTCTCCTTAACGAGCTACAAGTTTTGCGATAATAAACTACATTTTGTAACGTAACGTTTCAATTTCACGGAGAATATTCAGCCGACGATAAAAATTAAAGGGCCTCTCTCTTGTTGTTATTAAGCGACGACATACAGGCTAGGAAGAAAACGGTAATATTAAGCGCGCTCTTGTAATCTCGAAGAGACGCAGCAAAAAGTGGCTGTTCTGTGAGCACGACAATAAGTAAAGAGCCTGCTTAGTACTTAGTACTCTTTCCTTGTTAAGGAAAAATCCCTTTTAAGTACGCGGGGCGTTTCACGGCAGAAGAGAGGCGAGGAAAAATTTTGCGCTCGCGCGCTGCCATTGGCCGAAGAAATACCTGGAATACCGGCGCGCGCGAAAGTTTCGTCGAAATTTTAGCTTTGTTTTCGACCAGGACTTTCTGACATCTATATATTTTGAAGGATCATTTTGTACGTTTAATATATACACATATGTAGAAACTGAAATTTTATTTAACGCCTCTAAATGACAGAAAAGTGGCGCAAAATGTCCTAAAGAGAATTTTTCTCGACGAAGTTAGGTTGAATAGAATAAAAAAATGTCGATGTAAACTTCGAAATATCAAAATAGGCGTTAAATGGAACGTTGAGGCCGAAAGTAGGGCCAAATTCCGACTCGAGATAGGAAACGGGTCCACACGAATGTGTAGCTGCGTACACGCAAAAAAAGAACTAGCTTCCAGAGCTAAAAAATAGCTGTGGCAGATAAAATGTGTCACTGAAATAGGGACAGCTAATGTCGATACTACCAAAGCTAAATTTATTCGCTGTTAAACTTAGGCGCTACAGCGAGAAATATTAGCTGCTAGAAATAAATGACTGTAACAAATGATTGTAGCTGTACGGCAAACTTCGTTAATATATGCATACGATAAGAAATTTAGAAATAACTGCCATTTTCTTAGCTACTTGAAATAATGTGTATTTTTAATGTTACTATATTTGTTATAATGTTTTTAATTTGTTATAATGTTAATATATTTGTATTTCATATATTTGTCATATATTTGTATTTCATATACGTGTCGTAATTATGGAGAGAAATAAATATCTCGTAAATTGCATACCACGGAGTTTCATGTACCGGCGTACTAGAAATTGGTCTAGACTGGTCCTGAGAGATTTCACAGGCTCTTTCGTAGCATTCTCTTCCTTCTTCGGTTTATTGCTATCCGCGTCTTTTGCGCTATCTTTGATTTCAAGATTATTCTCCTGCTGCTTCTCTTGTTTATTAGGTTCGATATTATTACTGGCAATATTAATAGTAGCCGTAATGCATCTTAGCTGTCATAGCCAATTCTTAACAGTGACAGCTAAACGATTAGCCTTTTGACTAAGTTTGAATCAGCTACCGCGGTTTAGCTGATATTACTAAATCATTTTTTTGCGTGTGTGTGCAGTCGTCTCGTCGTCAGAATTTATTATATATTTAAAACGCACACATGACCACCATGTCCCGGTGTACACAACGCCGGCCAGAGTTACACTAATTAAAAACGCAAACATCCACCTCAAACGCACCTTGAGAGAGAGAGAGAGAGAAAGAGAGAGAGACCGGTGTAATTAAATCCAACAGTATTAATTGTCGCTCGCGACGGCGCCGAGAGCTTAGGAACGAGCGAATTCGCGAATTGAGAGCAAAGAGTTTCAAAGACAAAGAACAAAGACCAGGCTCTGTATGTCGGGGGCAATATTCGAGAGGGCGGGACTGATTCTCGCGGTGAGGTGCGTTGTGGCGGCGCAAAAGCTCCGGCGTTAATTAACAATTAAAGTTATTACATCCGTTCGGTTCCGGACGGACGACTTTCCTACTTACGCTCCTCGTAGCCCGCGCGTGGTACAAGTCGGGTGGGTCGCTGGGACACACGCATACCGACGTGCGCGCGTGTGTGAAACGTGCAAGAAGAGCTCGCCTAGCACGTTCGGAGGCGGCACGCGCATACATTTGCATTTTACGACGCGTCTAATTGAGCTGTTCGTTATTTTGTCGCGGTGGTCGCGCGAGCATTGCGTACGACGCACTTTATCGCCACCCGTTACACGATCCCGCACTCCGGATCGGGGAAAAACGACGAAGCCGACCGCGCACGTCCTATAGAACGATAAAAAATCGTTGCCCCCGTGCACGCGACGTGCACGTTACCGTTGCTGAGAGATGCGTATATTTATTTTCGGAAGTGAGAATAATCCGCGAGACGGCGGGGCCGGCCTGACGTGAGGAAAAACACGCGATTCACGCCAAATTAGCTATGACTAATTATTCCGCTAATTATCCCGATAAGTTATTATGCACGCCGATAATTCGCGCGAGACTTCGCGCTGGACGTCGTGAAAAATCAAGCCCCTCTCGTGTTCACGCCTCTCGTCAGCAAGTGCCGCAATTATCAGCAAACGCGGCTCGCCCGAGCTCTTCCCGTCGAAAGTCGCGTCTGATGCGGGGACAAATGTAAAAACGAGGTAATTACATTTGCCTAAGTATCTCCCCGTTGGGGCTTGAAACGCGACAAGATAAATGACATTTACGATTGGATCTCGCCGGTTGTCGCGCTAATCGTCGCGATGTTTACACAACGGTGAGAAAATGCAAGGAGAAGCATGCTACACTACACCGCAGTGCACACCGAGATTCCTTCCCATAATGTAGAATTCATAAAAATCGTGATGCGCAGGCTGATCGATGCGCCGATACATCTGCTTCGTTCCCGCGACGCGGCACCTAAGATCTATAATTAAATCTCCAAAACGGTAATACACTTAAGAGCCAAACGACTGTCGGCAGAGCATTATAAGAAAGCAGCGCGGCCGAATATAACCAAGCGAAACGGACGCGCTGCCGTAAAATCGCGGGAAATATTCTAAGGCACAGAGAAATCGTGATTCATCGGACCGACGTCTACTTGTCGGCATCTATAATTGAATCTAAAGTCCGCTCGGCCGCATGCGATGCAGGTGACACACGGAATTTCCATGACCGAATAATTTCCTGGCGCAATGCATTATTTATATTATATAACCCTCCTCGACATAGTGGAATATAAATATACACACAGGGTGTCTCACACCAACTGGCAAATATTGAAAGATAGGCAGATAGTAGAAGCCAGATCGAGACGAAAAGTACTGCGTCACTTTTTAATACGAGTAATAGTTAACGAATTAATCAAGTTTAATTAGTGCGCCTTCATTAGCGAAGCAGTAACGGGAGAAACTCACTAGTCAAAATATCGAAATTAATCCAAGAGACAGAAGTTTGCATTATTTCGGTGCGCGATACGCTGCTTATGGTCACCAATTAGACCGCGCCAAACATCAAACTTACTGAATTAATAATACTGAATTAACTACTAACTTACTGAATTAATACTGAATTACTCATTAATGATTGCTTATATTAAAAAATAACAAAACACTTCTTGTCTCAATTTGATTTTTACTATCCACCTCAATATTTGCCGGCTAGTGTAGGATACTAAATAAAATGTTTAGTTATTAATTAAAGAAGATTGGCGAATGTGTGGATCGCATGTGATACTGTGAGTGGAGTGCTGTAGAAGTTCTGTTTGCATTAATCAGCGCTTCCCACCATTTTCTTATAGCTCATCATCGCTCGACGTTCGCCTAATACTATTCTATTCGTATGTTGAGCGGTGATTGGCTGGAAGAAAATGGCGTCCTAATTAGTACAGTCCAAATATTACCTCTGCAGCATCTACTTACAGTATCACACACGATCATTCGTCGAAATCTTCCTTAATTAGTAATTAAAATTAAAACTATTGTATGTAGTTGTTCGTTAAATGATAGAGAAATTCGTTATTCAATTTAATCCACAAGTACACGAAAGATTTATATCCATTATCCAGATTCGTCTGTGCAACCCTGTATGTGTGGTGTGTGTATGCATGCAGGGTATGTGTGCATGTGAGATATTAGATCCACACATTTCGTTTTACATTATCCATTAGCCACAAATATCGACAATTTTAATTCAAATGAAATTTTTTATTACATTTCACATGTCTAAATGTCTGTATGCCATGTTGGAAAGATGAGAATTTCACAATTCCGCGCAATTTTCAAATGGATTCAATTTCGCGCTCGGTCTTTCTGTAACTTTTTGAAATTGGATGATATCTCGCAGCGACCATGCCGAGAGGCAGAGAACTCGAATTTTCGTCGTTACATTATAAAATAGCGTAAATGCTGCATGCGTAAAGGGACGTGCATGCATAAAATATAAACGTGCGATGCGGAGAATTGTCGAAACCGATTGCGTACTCACGGCCACAAAGCATTTCTCGTCTCGTGTTATTAATGGCATTACCCGGTATTTTATGAGACTCCTTTTACGAGCACAAACAGATACGAGCATTTCATTCCCAACACACGGTGCGGTAGATGCGACCAATTAAATATCGAACCTCTGTGCAACCGGGAAATATTTACTTTTCTCCGCCAACAGATCGATCGACGCGGCTCAAAAAGTCAGTTAATGTCGCAAGCTCGATTTGAATTTCGCGACGATGATGCATCACGCTCAATTATTCGCAATTGTCAAGGTGTAAAAGATCGATCCTTAGAGGAGAAAATCGGTTCGATAGCTCGGCCGTTCTAGTCATAAAAAATTTATCGAAGTATAATACGGTAGTAAAAAGTGAAAAAGAGAGTCGAGAGAGGAGAGCCGTTAGCAAACTACTCGTATAAAGCAAACAGATAACATTGCAAGTTACAAAATACGCGACTCGTCGAAATGCCGGCAGGAATATTTATCTAGAAATACGAGTCATCGAGGCTATGGTTCGGCACTGTGCTTTTTGCAAATTAAAAGTTCCACGCGACTCTCGCGCGTATGGAAGGCAATATATATTTTTTATTCCGGGCTGAAGTCCGCTCATGCGTTTCGCTGACAACCACCCGCCGGCGCGCTCGCTCTCGTTTGTATTTGTTTATCGATTGGATTGTTGCTTGCGTGACAAAATGCTGGCGAGAGAAAAGAGTATGAAATGGTCGTTCGCGGGCTCTCGTCACGGCAGCAGCTTTAACAGCGGAATTAAATTAAACGCCAGAGACGTCGAGTCGGAAAATCATAAAGCATAAGGAAGATCGAATTCATTTTTTAATGTTTTGCAATTTTCCGCGAAATTTCACTGTAAAATAAAGTGTTATTTAAACATATGGGAGGATGAGCTTTGAGATAAA
This sequence comes from Odontomachus brunneus, assembly GCF_010583005.1. Taxonomy (NCBI): domain Eukaryota; kingdom Metazoa; phylum Arthropoda; class Insecta; order Hymenoptera; family Formicidae; genus Odontomachus; species Odontomachus brunneus. The sequence continues at coordinate 1,812,943 of NW_022639495.1, forward strand.
TTCTGATAATTTCACGAGGTAACGAATGGACCAAAGATGGCGAGTGTTTTTAGCATTAATCCTTTTATTATCAAGGAGAATGACATAATTATCTCATAGAGCAATAATTTTGTTACTTTAATAGGAAGTAAATTATTTCATTACTGTCATGAATAGTTCGTAAAGCTAGAAAAATATCATTTTTTGCGATTACTCGTTACATTTTCCTTCTTTTAAATAATTTTCAACAGTAAATATTTTCTTGATAGTAGTTTTAATATATAATTATCATAAATTTTTTAGAAAAACTCATTATCATGCATTTAGAAGAATGTAATCTCAGAAGAAAATGTAATCCCTTTATAAGAATATTATATAAAACTTTGTCGAAGAAAAAATTGGTTTGACTCCACATAGCAAGTCAACCAAATTTTTGCTTTAACTTAATATTCTTGGCTAAAGTCCTAAACTTACCAGAATTCAGAATGTATTTAGAATAAATTTGATACTTAGAATAAACGCGTGATAAATTTGCGGATAAATAAACTTATCATGACGAACTATTCATGACAGTAATGAAATAATTTACTTCCTATTAAAGTAACAAAATTATTGCTCTATGAGATAATTATGTCATTCTCCTTGATAATAAAAGGATTAATGCTAAAAACACTCGCCATCTTTGGTCCATTCGTTACCTCGTGAAATTATCAGAATTTATCTCAATGTTATCTGAAACACTTGAAACAGATCATATTTACGTGAATGTAGTATCCATTTGTGTGTGTGTGTGTGTGTGCTAGGAAGAAATACATTAATTCGCGGGATAAAAACCTATTTCTATGAAATAAAGTTCATTGCGCAGAAATAAACTCTGTCTCTGATAAATAAATTTTCAAGTATTTTTTCTTAATGTAGGTAGTTCACTACACTGAAAAAAAGTATTTGAAAATTGATAAAAACTTATTTCGATGTGAAGCAAAGTTAATTTCACAGAAATAAACTCTACGTTTGACAAATAAATTTTCAAGTATTTTTTCCTCAGTGAAGAAATCAACCACGCCAGAATTCACAAATGCTCTCGTTATAATTTTACAAGTGACCGAAGTCAGTGCACGCTACTTTTTATTCCGTCACGCGGTTCACCGATTAATCATCATTGCCGCGTGTTTTAGACCTAACAAATTAGGAAACCAAGCTTAAGATATTCATGTTTGCGAGGCTGATCGCGCGAAAAATAGCCCGACATTTCGGTGTCGCGCGTTCGTTCATTGCCGCGTCGATCGATTTTCAGCATTAACGATATTTGACGCGACACGCGACTCGCGGTACACTCGGTATAACGATGACACCAGGAGAACGGACATAAAAAACCCGGATGTCTCCTCGCAGATTCGTCGGAGTAAAATCGCACGCGACCTAATTGAGCCGATAAAAAGATACGATTGCAATCTCCTCCTTTTTTTACGACATCTAACAACCGAAATCTAGAAGGAAAGGAAGTCCTTCCTAGGGTTTCGCCCGCCGTCTTTCGACCACTGGCCACCGGTGATATATGAAGCGGCCATGGACCCCCCCCGTAGCTGAGGTTACGAACCTCCAAATTGATTCGAATCGTGCTCGGACCATAATGCTGGATAACTAATGACGCTCACGCGCTCCCGATATCCTCGGACGAAACTTCACGACCGCGCGCGGGGATACGAAAATCTCCCGATACAATAGTACCGTAAAGCAAAGCAAGTTGAAATTGCGTCCGACTACTTGATCGATTGAACGCACATCTCTGCGCTACGCATAAAACGTGAGAGGAATTTCGAAACCGGAGAGAGGACACCGACGTGGCTTCCGGAAGAGAGGTCAAGAATCTCGGCGAGGGCTTTCAGTAGCTGAGCTTTCGAAGTCACTTACAATTTGTTCTAACCCTTTCGTACCTTCGGAACATATGTTCCCCATTTACGAAACAAATCACAACTTGGACAAATAGTTCTATCAACTTATACCCTAGCTTGTTTTAAATAGGAAGGTTAAGCCTACGTGTAAAAAATTAGTATACTTTTAAATTTAATATTTTCGATAAAATACAATTATCTAAACTTTCCAAGAAATCCAACTTTCAGCTAACATACTGGCAATCTATTCTCAGATGTTTTTCCGTCTTGCTCAGCAAATTTATAGAAAAGAGAATCGCGTTTGCTGGTAAGTAGACTGTTGCTTATAAAAGTTATATAATTGCATAACTATACTCACAATCATCAATGGCATATACGAAATAATAGATTTTGAATTGTAATTGAAAATAAGTGTGTTCTGAAGTTCCTGTAATCGCAATCTGAGATCTCTATCGTCATAAGTTCAAATATTTATATTCTATATGTAAATAGTGATCAGAAAAAAACTAATCTAAACTCACATTTTAAATGTATCAATATTCAAACATTTCATGGCCGCCATTTTGAATTTAAATTTGCAAATTTGGGATCGGTTCCAAAAATTTCTTTAATCGTCTCAATGTGAAACACATCTTTCTTGGAAAAGCCAGAGGTACGAAAGAGTTAAGTAATTCACGAAAATTTTGTTGCTCTTTGTTGATTGACGTGCTGATTTCTTGACGAAAATAAGAGATCTGGATAAATAATTCAAATAAATTCACACCACGAGGAAAACCGATTTAATTCGCAGTCGTTCGTGTTGACGTCGTTCAAGACAACCGCCGTACTGAAAAAAAAGATGACGGCGCGCGTACCCGAGTCGAAATTTTGATCCTATATTGAACCTGCAAATTCCGTTAAACTTGAAGAGTCAATGAAGGATCTCAAGATGTACAAAGTTATTGGCCTACCTTGATGCAACAAACGGCCGCTTGCTGCAGTTTTCTCCATGTTTAAGAAGCTCGAAGAAGCACTCGTTCAAGAATTTAAGGCTCCTGAGTACTCGCCGCGGCCATATTGGATTGTGATGTTGAAGCGAGAAATGACACGCTAAAAATTCTTGCGCCCCATTTCTAAATAAAAAGATATTTGCACGAAAGAACACTTCAGATCGTTTGAGCATACTTGTAAAGTTTTTCGAAAATTATTCTTTTTCCTTGATAGTTGTAAAATAAATAGCCCTAAAACGAACGTGACAAAATAATGAGAAAAAGTTAAGAAGGAAGGTCGTATGTCACGTTAATTGTTTATTTATCGACTGTCAAGAGGAAAGGACAGTTGTCAGAATATTTTACAAGTATGCTTAAAAACGATCAGAAATATTCTTTTATACAAATATCTTTTTATTTAGAAATAAAAAGGTATATTATATCTATATATATATATACACAATAATTTTAGACATGCGTTTTCTCGTCTTTAATGTCATGAAGTCAGAATTCTGCGGCGAGTATCCAAGAACTATAATATTCGATAATTTAACTTAAACAAGATTTTCAATCCTTAATAAACGATGACCTTATTCATATATTTTTCAATATAATTAAAACTTTGAAACTTTGTGGTATGTCTGCGCCAAAGTTAGATACTATATTGAAAAATAACGTTATATAATAAAAAAAATTTGTTCTTATTAAATTGCTGTTTATTCTAATAAAAATTTTAATGTATAGGAAAAAAATCAACTCGAAAAATGTTGGAATCATATACGATCTCATCTTGTTGTTTATGTCCCACAATTTCATTATGTTATTTAAGGATTAAATTTACTTACATTTAATCTTTATTCTTAACTTTAGTCAGCAATGTATTATATAATTTATTTAGTGCGAATAAGAATACGTAAAAGACAGAATAAGGATTAATGTGTAGGTAAATGGGTATATAATAACAATTTTTAATCTCATCTTTTCTCAAGTTTTCTCTCTTCTTTCCCTTTTTTTCTTTTTTTTTTTATTTTGATGAAACTTTCGAGATGAGATTTATAGCTCTTAAAAGAACTGATATTAAGCTGCAAAGGCAAATATGACAATTATGTGTCCAATAATGCTGTGTGCTAATAGAGATTTAAATTTGGATTTTGCAATATATATAACAAGACTGAACAGAAATAAAAAAAAACTTTTAGCAGATGTAAGATCGTACTCATGAATCAAGGAGCATTATTAGACAAAAAATTAGCATTTGCAAAATCTACATTATATTCTAAGACCAGTATTCATAGTTATCAATTATTTAAGATAATTAAATGAGAACACAAGTAATCACAGATTTATATTCATAGATTATTACTCGACTGTTTGGATCAGTTTCTTGTTGAGAAGTAATGTGAAAATATATGCACATATTAATAAATAATTGAAGATTCTTGAAGCAATAATTACTTTGTTATCAATGACACTATGAATGCTGACTTAGGTTTCGACTCGGGTATCTTTTTATTCTTGGTAAATTCATCGGAAGTTCGTTAAAAACACGGAAATTTTCTGTATAATAAATATGATTTAGCATACCTTGAAAATATATGATATAGCCCATGTCCCGGCGTTCTGCGTCATCCGACCTGGACTTTTCTCGACTCAGCATCCTGACAGCTTCCTGGCACTGACACTGACACTTGTATAGACACGTTTCAATCGAAAATGCACGTGTTTAATAACGCGATGCCGACGAAAGACTAATTAAGTATCTCAAAAGAACCAACGAAATAATTTAGTCACTCGAGAGGAACAATAGATAACGCACCGACACACGTGTAGACACCGACACGGACACCGTGGTATGCGTGTCGCTCGCCGGCTCGGAACTGAATGGAAACATCCGGAAAAGTCCGCTAGACACAGAGGTAAATTTGACCTCCTCGGATGTTTTGACTGTGTGATCGCCCGACGCTTATCGACAAGTAACGACTGTTGGTGATGGGAGGGGGGATGAGTTAACATTTCTTGCCGATTGTTCTAATACTCTCGCGCGTCGTACCTTTTTTTTCGTACCCGAGCATTACATATCCGACGAAATATTGCGAAGACCTGAGATCTGAGACCCTAAATGTCAATAAACAAAAAGCATTCAAAGAAACCTACGCGACAAACTAGATGTATCAAAAATTTCTATTTTTCTAGCACTGTTACATTTGAAATATATCTAATGAATTTTCCTCACAGCTTGTAAAACAAACATAACAAACAAGATGGGAAAAATTGTTGCGAACGATCAACAATCTTTGCAACAAGGTAGAAGTTTTCTTGAGATAAATAGATAATTATTTTATCAAGTTTTCGTCTCCTAAAATTAACGTTTGTAATTAGGGACTGTACAACGTCTCGACAAGAGACGTTCTTCTGAAATATTTAATATGAATACTCCCGGTGACATCGCGTTAATTAGTACGTGGTTTACCGATCAAATCGCAGTTATACGAGTGTCAGTGCCACGAGTTAGTATTCAGAATGCCATTACGGTGCAATCACGAGCAGAATAGGACAACTGGAAACGGAGACGCAGAACGCCGGGCAACAATATGTGTATCTGTAGATATATAGACACACAGTAGCGGACATAAATTTAAAAAATCCATTTGAGACGTTCTTTAAGACGATAAAAAGAATAGTAGTAGTTTCCTTTCCTCTAAAATGTTTATAATATAGATATATGTATAGACTTTGTATGTATGTAGAATGTTTACATAAATGTGAGCTATGTAATAGGCGAACGATCTTCAAAGATAAACAATATTTGTTTTTCTTGCATCTGACATAACTGATATTATCGATTTGTTCCGCAATTCTCAATACACTATATAACATTCATTAGAATGTAGTCTTAAACTACTATTCAATAGGATAATTTTTCCTTTTTTCATCTGACTCATGAAGTAAAGTTGACATTATTGCATATATTTTAGTATAATATGTTCACGAATTATTTAATATAATAATGTGATTTATAGTACTTATTTCTCTCTTCCATATACCTATTCATGTTTATTTTTATCATCGATTATTGTCATTTGAAACTTTCTTCGTTGCTGTATATTTTATACATATACATTTTCAACGTTAATGAAATCAATAAACAACAAAAAGATTATGAAGAATATTGTCATCGTTAAATAAGTTACACAATTAATATATTGCTAGTTAGAATTAAGAATAAAGATTAAATACGGGTAAAATATTGAAATAATCGAATATTAACTAATTCTGAGAAGTAAGTCCTTTTTAAAGACGATTTCTAATATGGAGGAGATGACATTAATCATTTATAGAGTCACTCTAATTAGAGTTTAGCCATAAGGGAATAACTTTTGATTGGTCCGCTATGTTTCGTCAAATCCGACACAATATCCAATCACAGTACGCCTATGGCAATAACTTAGGTTAGGTTAAATAAAGATAGACAAAGAGAGAGATTAAAAATATGTTTCTCTTTCTCGCAGGATTTTGACGAAATCACACGTTGTGACCAAACTCTGATTAGAGTGACTGATCATTTATAATACAAGGCCAATAGCATATATAGTTTTATATCTCAAGATTTTCCATTGGTTCTTCGATAAGATTTGTAGGAATTTGTAGGAAGTTTAGTGAGAAAAAATTTTGACTTAGGTGTAACAAAATGCAATTTAAAATGTGTTTCTTTGATGCTTTCTTTGTAGATATCATGTGCTGATATCGTAACCAAAATACGAAATTAACGTACATAGTAAGAGAAATTATTCGATAAGAAATTAACAAACGGATATTTTCGATCAAAATACCGATGAATTTTTGTCCGATCAGGAAACATCCGATGAGAAATATCGGTTCATAATTTTTTTATCGGTTTATCTGATGAAATGTCATTATAATCGGAAGTATTCGATTAAATTTAATCGGATATAAAAATTCATCGGTATTTTGAGCGAAAATATCCGTTTGTTAATTTTTTATCAAATAATTTCTCTCAGTGCACCGTACTGATCTGTTGCTTACTTTCTAGTCAGGAAAGGTCTCCTTTTGCATTTTTAAAAAATCGTTTTCAGCTACCTCGTCTACGATATATACTGAAAAGATTCGATGACCTTTTCTGAATATTTATTTACGAGAGAGATCTGTATAAGACAATTTTGCGCAGAGATACAGAAACTGGCGACAAGCAGTAAATAAAATCGACATGAAAAAATCGAGACGCATTCCTCCTCGTGGCTCGACGGAAGTGGATGGACGAACCCCGCGATCACGCTGCTTTCTCGCGTACGAAGTGCGATTTCAATATCCGCAACGCGGCGCTTTAACCGGCTAATCATGGTCGTCCGCGCGCACGCAGATACATGTTAATTGGCACGTTGCAAAAAAAGCCTGATATACGGCGCGGCGTCAAAGTGGCCGGGCGCGTCCGCGCGCCGGCGATATGAAATTGAAAAGTAATATCGGGACCGAAGTGTGACATAATTGCCTGTACACGGGCTCGCGCGTACTCGCGCACGTCCGGCAGGATAATTACAAACTGCGGCGCGCCACACGAGCGCGCCCGATTCACGCATCGTACGACCGGTCGCGTCTTCGCGACGAGCTATCGACTTTTAATAATCGGCCGTGAAACTCGTTAAGATACCGCTGGTTAATCGACGTAATACGGGCATTTCACCTTTAATTGGCGAAATCGAGGTCTCAATCGGGACACCGAAAAAGAGTCGGCGACGTCGCCATGGACTCACTCGTACACGAAGTTGCTTAACGACGCGCAGAAGTGTATATTCGACGTCACATTAATGCGTTTTTTAATTTACGGTGAGGACGACGAAGGTGCTTCCATTTTCGTTGACTTAACGGCGATATGTTTTCAACAAGGTTGCAAGGCAAAATGAGCTTTTAGAACTCATTGAACTCATTGAAACTTGCACTAATTGAAGTATTATTTACAAAATAAAAAGTTTGTAGATAACGTATAAACTGAAGTATTATTTAACTAACTATTCATGTCATAAGAAAAAGATTGACATATTTGACAATTTAGGTTGACATATTTGAAGCTAAAGTTGACACTTTTTATATGGTTTTTATTTATAAAGTTGAAACTTTATGGCGTACTATTTTAATTTCTTGCAAACTCTCTCTCTCTCTCTCTCTCTCTCTCTCTCTCTCTCTCTCTCTCTCTCTCTCTC
>NW_022639495.1:1821081-1830814 GCF_010583005.1 Odontomachus brunneus
CTCTCTCTCTCTCTCTCTCTCTCTCTCTCTCTCTCTCTCTCTCTCTCTCTCTCTCTCTCTCTCAAATTCGAGTTTTAATTTAGTACTACGATATCAAGGACTGATATACTGATATTATACAAAAATTTTTTAATTATTGATCGTTTTTTGTTTGGGAAATATGGCTGTGGAAAGCTAATAATTTATAATAATTCTCGAGATACACATATTTAAATGTTTGTATACCTCTGTCTATTATTTCTGCGTGCATTGAACGTATTCTTAATGAATATTATTCGCCATTATTACCGATAAAACGTGAAAACAAGAGTTGACAAAACATTCAGTGAGAGTAATTAAAATAATCGACTTTAATCTTGTTGGAAATTTGTCTTTAAACGCGTTGTACTCCAAATCAAAAATTACTTCAACGGTATCGCTTCCTTCTCCCGTGTACGTTAAAATATTACGTCGTCTGTGTGCTCAAAAAACTCATTAAGACAGCGCTAAACTGATATCACTTGCATCATAGTAAAAACAAAAGAAGAAGGACTTCAGAACCATTAATTTGATGTCCGAGAAAGCAATCAATAAGCAAAGAGCGGATAACTGGACAAATTAAAGCTTCTTCATTACTTCCTTGGGCATTAGACCGACTTGAGAGTTTTTCGCCCCGATGCTAAATTAACCCTGCCGGCATCCGGTTATTCTCCTTGGCTTTTTAATCAGTCGATTATTCATTATTGACTATATACGAGATAAATCATCGCAGTCGGAGATAAATTGGCTCACCTCCGACGAGGGACGACGCGGAAAAAGCAGACGCGCGCTTGTGTTTTCAAGCTAAATAGTTTCAACGCTTAAATTCCAGCCGGTGCACGGTGCGTGCCCTTCATCTGCCGCAAAAAAAAAAGTCGCATAATCCCGGGAGGAGCGTACTGAAGATTTATCAAACCGACCTAAGCGCGCGCCAAAGTTTTTTGGTAAACAAATAAATCCCGGCCGAAACTTGCGTTTGTCAACCGCAGGCAGCCAGCGAATTAATACTCGACAAGCGCCCCGCGCGCGGTTTCAACGATACATGTAATTAAGAGTGATGGACGCGCGTCATTTAACGTTTAATAGCCGACGCGTCAATGATGGACGCAGCAAGATGCGTTACAAGATGCGATACAAAGAAGACGGTGACTCTACGGAAACACGTCACCCACACGACCAAGCCGGTGACGACAACGACGCGGGTGACGATACGTTCATCGATGCACAAATGGAAGACGAAATGGACGTATAAAGGAAAGAAGAAGAGTGGGGTATAAAGGAGATATATAAGGTGTCCATACAGGATCTCCGCGCTTCCTTTCATCTACGGATTCATGTTGAAAGAGAGAAAAAATAGAAGGAAGCGCGAAGATCCGGACATCCTATATATTTTCGCGCTAAAACCGAAATCCTCTCTCAAAGCGCTATACATGCGCGAGAAGCTGGAGAAAGATAATACATGATAAGCGTAGGTAGCGTTAATAAGGATATAAAGAAGGATATAAAGATGCTAACGTGCGCGGTCACTAAGTGGAAAGTAGGAGATCTACGAAAAGCTACTAAATATTAAAAATGCATCTAAGATAAAAGGGGAAAGAAAAAGAGAAAGATAAAGAGAGATTTTCCTGTACCTAAAGCCTGCTTTAGCTTCTTTATAGTCACTCACAATAGCTGACTGAAAAAAATATATGAAAAAATCCCTTGTGCACATTTCGTGTACAAGGAACTTCAATTATCATCCACTCAGAGAGGAAGTCGGTGTGCGCTGAACAATATTGTGTATATAATTAGCCGAGTCGAAATTTTATTTCTAATTAATTTTCTTATTAATTCTGCAAATTCCGTCAAAATTGTAGAATCAATGGAGAACCTCATGATATAACACGTACTTATTTATTTTCCCGCATTAAAACTTAAGAAACGTATTAAGAGCGTTAAATTAATTTTAGATTTTTTGTTATAAGCGTTGTTAAATTGTAATAAAAATTCGGAACTATTTAACATGTTCGATTATATTATTTTAGATATTTTGAATAATTTAATAATCAACGCGAATCACAAAATATTCCAGACTTTCAAAACAGTTCAAAATATCAGGACCGCCACACGTATGATATCTGTGAGGAGAGAGACCGAATCAAAATAAAAAATCTACTGTAAATTTTGCAACTGTTTAATAAGTAACTCTAATAATGCTTCTTCCTTACAACAGCTTTTTCTTTACGCCTTTTAAGCTTCCAAACTATATCGAAATCTCCCTTGCTCACAAAATAGTAAACAAAATATGAAAAAAACTCACCCTATTGATTATTTAATATGTGCTTATCGCACATAATACATATATCTGTGATTAACTAAATTACGTCAATCAATATATTGCTCATTTTAATAAAAAATAAAGATTCTTGACAGGGATAGAATATTGAAAATAGTCTAATATTGAAAAGAAAATAACACTCTCTTCATGCCAGAACATGGACGAAACATGGAGAAAACGATATTAAATAATAATTTACAACATCAAAGGAAAATGACTTGTCTAATATTATATCGATTTTACGTCCAAGTACGAATTTGCGGTGACAATGCAGGACCAAAAATTCGGCATAGATATCGTGCTTATAACTTTCAGATATCACAAACAGTGAAACAGAAGATACCATATAAGCGTAATCCACTCGTCCCCTCAATTACAACGTCTCGATGATCTCCGAAGATAAAATACGTGAACAAAAACATGAAAGTAAGAATACGAACCGCCGACCACGGATGTAATCGAACGGTATTGCGGTGGAAGTACAGTCAGGGAACTATTGCTGCAAACGAGGCACCACATCCGGGTGTCAAGACAGTTGGTATTTTCCTATTAGAATAAATGTAAAGCAGAGACATTTCCTCTCTCTCCTTCTCTCTCTCTCAGTTCTTTTCAAAGTTACCACCCTCTCCCTACCCACGCCTCTCTCTCTTTCTTTCTCTCCCCCTCTCTCTCTCCCCCTCTATTTCTGTTCCTCTCTCTTCCTTTCTCTATTTAGTTTTCTTCTCTCCTTCTCCTTCTATCTGTCTATCTACGTACAACTTTACGTTTAGCTTGATACAGGGGTGGAATAGGAGGGAAAATAGGAGTCAGCCGAAGCGGTAGGGCGCATTTACATGATATGAATATAATGGAGAGGGCTGGGTCGCCGGCGAACTCGGGCTGTGAGAGAACGCTACCTGTTGAACGAAGAGTCCGGGGATCACCGGTGACCTACAGGATGTGCCCGGGATCGTCGGCAGGCTCGTTGTCGGCTACTAACAGGTCATCCCGCAGACTCCGGCCGCTTATCGAATGATAGGCAAGTCGACAACGAGAATAATTTGTAGCCTACGCGCGCGAAAAATACGCATGATCGTATCAATCAGACAAACAGCGAATGATCAGTGTCATTCAGTGATTTAGAGATTTACATGAGAAGCGTGGACAGTCTAAGTCGTCTTTTTGTATTGCACAAATTATATTTTGAGAAATAGATAGAGAAACTATATCCCGCCCGTATCCTAAATGGGATGAAGAAGACACTCATGTAAAATTAAAGATTATTTAATCCCAAGAAACTACTCGAGTCAGAATTTTAGGTCTACTTTCGCTCTGAACTTTCTAACATCTGTATGTTCTAAAGGATTAGTGTGTGTTTAATACACATGGAAACTGAAGTCCTACTTAGCCTGTAAATTACAGAGAAAACGCACACAGTATCACTTGCAGATTCTAAAGAGAGCTTCTTAGAGGCAAAGTTAGTAAGTTGAATAGAATCAAAAGAGGTTGATGTACAGAATATCAAAGTAAGCGTTAATGGAATATTGAAGTCGGAAGCAGGATCAAAATTTCGACTCGGGAACATTGGCAGGAAATATCTCGAGTCGAAATTCAGTCTTAGTTTCTAACATCTCAAAAGTTTCTAACACCTGTATATTCTAAAGGATCAGTGTATGTTTAATACACACTGAAGTCCTTCTTAGCGCTTGTAAATGGTAAAAAGCATACAAAAATATAAGTTCTAAAGAGAATCTCTCGGTTAATAAGTCAGATAGAATCAAGGAAGCTGATTTAGACTTCAGAGTATCAAAGTAGACGCTAATTGAAATATTGAAATCGAAAGTTGGATCAAAACTTCGACTCGGATAACTTTGTTGTTTCGTAATTTCATGTCTGTTATGTTCCGTTAGGAATCTGCTATTCACGAATTTGCTTTCTATGTTTCACATACGCGTCATTCTTGAAATCTACAATGTTATTCAAGCTGCAATGTTGGTAAAATGTGGTTTTAATAGGCCACTCGGTATATCGACTATATAGAAAGGCGCGTGCCGCGAAAAAGGTCGAACAATTTTTTGCGACACGTGATTTCTTACACCCGCGCCAATAATTATCACCGTGCGCGACTACGATATACCGCCTGCGCGTATATAAGGAGATAACGATCTTTCCTCGGCTTTCAAATTAAATAGGATACGTTTCCACGAGCAATATGTGCAAGCGCGCGTGTATTTACGTTTCGTCCCTCGCATCCCATCTGCCTAATTAAGGGTTATCCGAGTACGTCTAATAGGATCCCGGCGCGCTATTGCGTTGCCCACGCCGGAGCCTCGAGGACAAAGACAAAATCCTGTATGCTATAAATATGCGTAGAATAAAGCGCGTCTACGCTCGGAGAAAAATCCGAGCGCTTTCTTCTTTTTCCGCGATTTCACGACGGCGATGTTCCGTCTCCCCAATGTCTCGCGCGCGAGTAAAATCCTGTCCGCTTATCCGAAGAGTCAGATATAGGCGCGCACGCGCGAGTATACAAAATTTGCATTCCTACGGTAATTTTTCGACTCGAGGGTCGCACTAAAGAGCGGCAAAATACGCTTACAAGCGACGGTACAAAAGGCGACGCGCAAGCCCGGTCGCCTCTCTAACGATCGCCGGCGACTCACGCGCTTTTCTAGATTACGGCCAGATCCGCGATCGCGCGACTGTCCGATATCATTTCCCGTTTCTCGATTACAAGCAGAGTCGACTACCGCGGCCGAGATTGCAATTTTCAGGGATAGAAACAGGCAACTCGGGAGACGCGACGAGCTGTCTCGTAAAAATCATTCTCGCGGCCCCAGGGTGAGAGGTCGAAAGTGAGAGACAGCGACAGACGTCGACGGGAGAGGCGAGGAGAGAAGAGGGAAATGAGCGGAGGATGAGACAGAGAAAAAATACAAGACGAGAGAGAAAGGAAGACAGGGAAGGAAAGAAGGAAGGACAGAGAAAGAGTGAGTGAGTGAGTGAGTGAGTGAGAAAGAAAGAGAGAGAGGGAGAGAGAGCAAACGCATCGCAGAGGCAATATAAAGGGGCAATAAAGTCACGACGGCCAACAATACGGGTGGACTCTTGGCCCACCGCCTTCAGTTTCACCTTATCCTCTCTCTCTCGCGTTCCTCCACTCCACCTCATCGCCCCCGACGCGCTCCTTTCTCCCCGTCGCTTCGCCGCCGTCGCAGAATGTGCAACCTAGGTCAATTTTATTTGCCGTACGCCTGGGCTTCGTATAGACTGGCAACATCGATTCGAAAGTTTCGAAATTTCAACTTTACGAGAGCAAACGCCGGCGGAGCCCATCGGGAAATCGACCTCTATCGGAGTTCTACCGCGAGGAAATTTAGGAAAAAAAAAGAAAAACAAAAAAATAAAAGAAGGAAATGCGTGTGCAGCAGCAAACACTCTTGGCAATTCTTCGCTCGCGAAACGTATTTACATCCGGTCCACGGGGCCACGATGAAACGGTTAAAACGAAACGTTTGACCGTTCTTGGCGCGAATCGAATAAGAAACGCAGAGTAAACCGGCGAACTTCGTGAAAAGTTGGACGGCATTCGTCGATTCGACGGGATGACATTCTAAACGTTCCGAATTCGTTCTCGCGATGGTGTCTGGCATGGTATCGATACATGAAGAGAAACCTTGAAGATTGTGTAGTCGAACGACTTCGGACGTTTCTTTCGCAGAATTGGCGATTAGGATCAAAGCAACGCGACGTTCTAGGGAAACTATAAACTATTCACATAGTCAGGTCTTATATTTAAGAATGTATTGCTTACATTTTAAAAATAGTAAAAAATTTTTGAAAAACTAATTAATTTATATTTCATCTAAAAATAGCCACAAACAATTTGACGTTGATTCGGAGTCTGAATCAAAAGTTATTCCACACTGAAATGTAGATTCAGCAAACATGATGACGTCAAGTGGTGTTTTGATGATGTCTCTAATATCAACAATCACACAAAAACATTACAATACGTCATTCCACTAGCTAGAAAGTATTTTAAGCCGTAATGTTATGGAAATGAATGTTACTATCTCTTTAGTAATTAAAAAATGACCAGAATTTCAATTTTGTACATATAAATTATGAATATTCAAAATAATGTACGCAAAGTTTAGTTCAGAGACAAAAATTTAAAATTCAGGAATAACATAATAAAAAATATAATAAGAAATATAAATAAACAATAAAGATGTATTATTATTATTCAACTTGTCATATATACAGGGTGTTTCACACTATATAATGCATGAATGCATTATCACACAAAATCGTGCAATAATATTCTTTAATTAATAATTAAAAATCTATGTGATTATTTGCAAAATGATAGAGAACTTTTTTGTTCAATTTAACCTAAAGTATAAGTACACGACGGCAGTCGTCGTTATTATAACTCATTTACCATATCCTGCATTATCATTCACAAATTTTCTATAATTAATATCTCGGTAATTATTGCGAATATCACAAAACGGTATAGGACTTTTATGTTCATATTAACCCATTCTACGTCCCCACAAAATGCCCGGAGGAGAGTGTGAGACACCTTGTATACGTACCATACGTTTTTATACAGAAAATAAAAATATTAGCTCGATTTAATTTTTCAAATTTAGCAACGAACATCTTGCTCTCGGTTGTGATAAATCAGATACTCTCTTTCTATATAAAGATATTTCTAATTTTCAGTGACTTTTTGCAGAGAATATACGGGCCAATATATCCCCGAAAATTATTTTAAATTTATCTTTAGGTACTGCACGGATTGGCTATGGAATACCTGAAGATCAATTTAACACAATCTTAAATATAAGATCGGACTATGAATACTTGTCTATTAATTCGAAATTCTTATCTTGTACAAGTTCAATTATAACCATATCATCGTCTCACAATTAAAGCAATCCAGTTATCTTTCGCAAGTCGTTCAATGTACTCGTGAAAGGCTATATATTAGCATGCATTGTCGGTTATAAACTGTAATGTTGCTCCATCGATGCTAACGTTCGCGTCTACTTGGGGTGTTAATGTATTCATAAATACCAATTAACATCGACACTAACAGAATAATAATAGAGTGAGTGAGCGAGCGAGAGGGAGAGAGAGAATGCGCGCGCACCAAAGAGAGATAGAGAGAGAGAGAGAAAGAAAGAGGGAGAGAGAGAGACAAACGAGAGTATTAGATTCCAACGATATGATATAAAGACACCTAATTTCGTGATTATTTAATTAGTATTATAAAAAAAAACACTATCAAATGGGATGTTATCGATGGCATGCACGAAGCGCAATTAATTTCAATTCTCGCACGGCGACTTCCTACGAGACTATGAGCGCCGGTTGTAAGGAATCATTAAGGAGCAAAAGGAAAGAGGCATCGTAGAGGAGAGGGAGACAGTACGTGGAGGGCAGGCGCCACTGTCCCGAGACGAGTGCATTGAAATCATTCGAACCCGAGGCACGATCGCTCAGGCGCCCGCTATACGCTATTATACGCTAATGACGGGTTAGCTAACCGACTTGTAATAGCGCACGCTATACGTCACGATTCTACGCACGCAGCGGTGCTACAATATTTACGACAGCTGTCTTGGAAACGCATAGTAAATCTAAAAATACGCATAAGATAATTCAATGGTCGTTGAGAGGCAATACACAAGTATTATGTGCAGTGTAATAAATACATAAAATAATTTCTAAAAATAGTTAAGAAATAAAATATTATTGAAATCATTCAAATTTTCGATCCCACACGAATCATCTAAAAAAATAGTAAGAAAATTAAAAAAGAAGAAATAATCGATTGTAGCGTGAAACTTATTTATTCATTTAAAAGGTTATCTTACCGATTAATTATTTCTTCTTTTTCGATTTTATTTACCACTAAAGATATTCCGAAGTAGTATCGAAACTTCTGGATGATTTCAATAATATATTTTATTTCTTGACTCTCTCTCTCTCTCTCGAAATTATTTCATATATTTGTTACACTGCAATGCATGTTGAGGTTCTTAGAACCGTGAATTATCTTATCATTCAAAAAGCCTTATAAAGATGTATTTATTCATTTAAAAGGCGAAATACAATTAATTATTCCTTCTTTTTCGATTTTATTAAAGATGTTGCGAAATAGGATTGAAACTCTCTTCTGTAAATGATTTCAATAATATATTTTATTTCTTGACTATCTTTAGAAATTATTTTTATTATTTTATATATTTGTTACTCTAATACCTGTGTATTAGCTCTGACAGAGCCTTGAATTATCTTATTTGATTGTCAATCAAAGAGCTTTATAACGCTACGGAAAAATATTATTTCCGGAGATCGACGAATCAGTTGAGGAGAAAAGTGGAGGGCGCGGCAAGGGAAACGCCAAGTTACGTTTCAACGATATTGCCGCGATATTCGTTCGCTGAATAGCAAACGATCCCGCATCCGATCGTCATGAAAGCACGAGGAAAAACACGTTACGCGAGTGAAAAAATGTTTCGAAACGAATATCGGAATTTGCGCGAATATCAGCTGCGTTTCAAACGAGCAGGAATGCACGGTGAGGTGCGACACATTCATTTTTGACGCAAAGTAATTAGGCGCGCGTGAGATTAAAATGGGATAAAAGGACAGACCGGCGCGTCTCTCGCGTGTGATGTGTGATCGTGCCAATTGCAACTTGAATCCGTGCGGATACCCGCGATCATCGAGAGCGTCATCGTTCTGCCCGCGTAACAACGTTATTAAAACTCGCGTAAGCCTAAAGCCGCAGCCGTGCTCGCTTTGAAAGCCCGGGCTTATTATATGCATGGATAGCCGAGCATCCGGATAATAACAGTCTTATTCGCTTTGAATAATTTTGCCGGCGTTTCAAAGTCCAGAGAGCTAACCGGCAGTCCACCCTCAAGCGTCCTCCCCCTCCCCCGACCCCGCCATCGTGTCCAGAAAACTTTCGATTCGGCGTACGTCGTTATTAAGCGCACTTCGTAATTAGCCACCGCTAATAACTCACACGGATTCACGCGATACGCGTGCACTTACACACGGAAGCGAAGAACGGAGCAAGGGCGATTTCCATGGGAAAATATATATATATATATATATATATATATATATATATATATATATATATATAGACAAAGATGCGGAGGAGAGACGAAGGACGGGAAGACGGAGGACGGGAGTACGAACGGGCGGCCCCAAGAATGCCATTGTGCTTTACAATATCCACGAGCTATGAGCAAGGTTATTAAAGGGCTGAGGTCGCGTCTAAGGTTAAGGGGAAAAGATGGCTGCGGCCGCGGGACCTTTCCAGAGAGAAAGAGAAAGAGAGAGAGAGAGAGAGAGAGAGAGAGAGAGAGAGAGAGAGAGAGAGAGAGA
>NW_022639495.1:1831157-1843406 GCF_010583005.1 Odontomachus brunneus
GAGAGAGAGAGAGAGAGAGAGAGAGAGCTTTCTCCTCACACATAAACCACACATGCAATTCGCTCACTCTCGCACGCAAGCTCTGTGCGCAATGTGCGTACGGGAACGTCGAAAATACACGAGCCGAGATCAAAGCTCCAGAGCGACCTAACCGGGAAAGATGGTCGCGTGCGCTCCATAAGAGAGAGAAGGTAGGAAGGAAGGAGGGATGGAGGGGATGGTTGGTGCGATGAAAATGCGCTTTATAAATCCAACGGGTCGGGAAGAGTCGAGCTTTCACACCTAGCTGCTTACAGGACGAAGAAAGCGACGACGACACGGTCCAGAGCTGCGTACTATTCCGCAGTTAGCTATGCTCGCACAATCGTGATTATCCGCGTTAAAACATGGAAAACTCGTTGCTCCGAATGAATAAGAGAACGACATGGGGAATAAGGTAACGCGAGTTATCTTGTTTGATGTGGTGTTCTCACAGAGAAGACGCACGGATGTACATTGACGTCTGAAAGTTCGCAGCTTTGCTAAATTGCACGTGTTTGGATTTCGCTTTATCGTTTGCCGAAGTGCGTTAGGTGACTGGTTGTCATTAAGATAAGATGTAAGTGCCGGGTCAAGAGAGAGAGAGAGATAGCTTAGAGTTAATAGATTTCTCTCGAACAAACAAGCTATCGATTCGTGCAATAAATAATGCCTTTGCTAACGTATCGCGCGCGAGCTTTGCTTCGATTGCGTTCACGCTCCAAGAAGCAGACCTGCTTGATAACGATGAAAAATGCTTGGCACTTGATTTTTACGTTTACTTGCTAGATACGTGCTAACGGAATACGAAGTACGTATGCAGTTACGATCCTGTAAATTGGTCGCTTCGCGAGAGACATATCAAACGAGAATATAAATTTCTACGAACAACAAAAATCAAACAAAAATCGCATAATGACCGTGTTAAGCTTTCGCGTGTTTAAGCTGTTTTAACTATCATCCTTCTATTCTTATTTTACTAATAAATCGTTAATGCATGTTGTAAGTGTTGAGAAACACACAACATATGTTTGTAAAAATTATAATGATAAAATTAATATAATTAAACGTATAATAGGATCTGAAAGATTGAAAATTTAATTTCGAACACTCCTAAAGTGTGCAGTGTCAAAATTAAATGAGTATGTAATATTATTTCTACAATTAAACAGTATAATGTCCAATATTTTAGGAAATATAAGGAAATAAGAAAAAGATATATATGATGATTTAATATTAAACGAATATTTTCTGTCTCTAATAAAAAGTCAAAATTTGTCGCAGTTCAGCACAATCAGTAATAGGTCTGTAGATTTATATAGACTTACACTGAATGCATCGAATCATAAATGCGTCGAACGATGCATTTATGACTATCCACTTTCCTGTAACGAGAGGATTGTCTAAGTTATCCTGAGAAATCTTTCTTTCAAAGGTCTGCGAGCTACAGTTTTCTTAGTCATAAAGTGACTAACTAGTGCGTTTAGATGTACCAATATTTTGTCTTTCTGTATGTTTGAGCTACAATTTCGTCTTTGATAGTAGGAATATTTAAGTCATGATGTGCAAAATTTCGTCCGTTATGAATCAACATGCATTGATAATATTAATAAAATTTATTAAAATTTGGAGCATTTTTTACTGGAATTCTTGAATAATTTCAATATTTAAGTGAAATATTATCTCCCAATGTTGGATCCCATATGTTCAGATTGGTTTAATTATGGTTTAATTATGGTTTCGGTAGGAGAACTTTACTTTCTAAGCTTAGTTGTGAAACAAATACTTCTAATATAATTTAAAACGAAATTGCATTCAAAAACTAAAAACAACGAAATTCCAAAAATCAAACTTATTCCCGTAAATTATTCATCTTTGATGTGCGAATGTCAATCACACATATGTTTAATCCACATATGTCAATCACACATATGTTTAATCCACATATGATTTATGAAGAATAAAATATTTAAAAAGTGTTATATATATAAATATATATATATATATATATATATATATATATATATATATGTGTGTGTGTGTGTGTGTTATCTTTGTACATTATATATAATTTATTTGAAACATTTGAAATATTTATTTGAAACTTATTTAAAATACTTATTATTTATTTATTATTATTTATAAGTTTTTAACACTAACTTCAAAAAAGAAGGTTTTCAATTCATCCTGTATACATGTTTGTTTGTTTGTACATTCCCTCATAATTCAAGAGCTGACTCATGCCGACTTTTTTAATATTGTTAGGATATTAGAATAGAATTATACAAGTACACGTAGGAGTATCAATTCAAAATTATTTCTTACTTTCATTTATTATTTCATACTTTGTAGAGTTTTTGAGGTTTTCGAGGGAGAATAGTTTATATAATATTGTATGTTATGATATAAGGTGACCTATCCAGTAAGTAAACACTTAAAGCTTGTAAATGAACACTTCAGCATCAAATTCCAATATGTGAATAGACGAAGCTAGGTTAATCTTCTACAACTTACTTTTTTGGACATAATTATATAACCTGTAAGTTACCTCTGATTTTTCATTTGAACCATTTTACCACCTGAAAAAGTACCTAACCCTATATCTTAAGATTATAAATAAAATGCAAACTGTTCATTCACTGAATGATGTTCAATTGAGCAGGTCACCTTATCATAATTTTGATTTTTTTTATACAGCTTCTATGAGAAAATAAAACCGATAAAATTTTAAGAATCGTGAAACACACTAGGAAAAATAAGGAAACGAATAATTTAGAGGCAAATGAAAGCCAGCATTGTGTTGTTGGAGCGCAAGTATATTTGTATAAAAAGAAACGGTGTTTTAATATGCATCAAATGTTTCAATTCCTCTTTAGACTTTTTTGCTAACAATGAGAAAAATAAGAATTCGCAGATGGATGTAATTTGCTCGAAATCATATTTAATCGTTACTCCATATTTCACAGAACAAAGGATTCCGCTTAACGATGCCGGAAGACTAGTCAAGGTATCACGACACTCGTAACTGGGACACTCGTCGCGACAGCAGGTGCATCAACACGCTCTATCGTACGCGCTGTCGCATTCGGCACAGAAGTGCAAGTATAGGTACACAGAGGCATATATATATATATATATATGTATATAGGTTGACTGAACTGACCTTGCGAAGAAGGCTGCGGCTGCGCTGGCCTGCGCCGGCGTCCCGGGTACCCCGCTCACGTTGTACGAATACTTGGTCTCCTGGTACACCTGATACGCGTTCGGTGGCTTCGAGTGCGACGATCTGTGATAGTAGTGATCACCGTGATGACTCTTCTCCGGTTGCTGCTGGCCGACTTTGGCGAGAGCGTAACCCTGCGCGATCGCCGACGCGGACGGGACCTTGCCGTGGCACTTGTCACCTTTGTCACACGAGGGTGCGTGAAGAAGATGTGACTTCTCGTGCGCGGACACCAGCACCGCCGCCGGTTGCTTGTCCACTGTGCCGTAAGATTTGAAGTCGGCATAACCCTTGAGCTCGCCGTAGTAGCGCAAGTTCTCGACCTTGTAACCGTGGCCGACGTCGTGGCCCTTGGCCTTGCCGACCACGATCGACTCGTGCTTGTAGCCGGCTTCCTGTGTCGACTTCATTCTCTCCGCGCCGCACTTGCCAACCGTTGCCTCACCGCCACCACTGCTGCCGCCGCTACCAGCGTGCAGAGTAACCTTCCCCGAGAGCTTCTCGATCTTCAGCATGGATCTCTCACTGAGACGACCTTGAGCCGTGTCGCCGCCGGCCCGATTCGGCTCTGACCCTGTGACCTTGTACTTGTCGCACGCCGTTATCTCGCCGCACAACCCGCCGCCGTCCAGGAAGACATTACCGACGACACCGGCGGTGGTAACGTTGCTACCACTAATCCCGCGAATCTGATACTGCGGTTGTTGATGATGATAATGATGATGGTGACTCTTCAGCGACTCGACGTGATACCGACTCGAGGGTAACGACGCGTCACAGTCATCGCCGGCCTCCTGTAGCAGATTCTCTTTGCTGCTGCTGCTGCTGTTGTTGTTGTTGTTGTTGTTATTGTTACTGCTGCTCAGATTACACGTCTTGTGGGAGAGCCGTTGTCGCGTACTAACAACGCGTGTTACTTCTCGCGCGGTTGGCGTGATACTGGCCAGATTAGAGGGCGTCTCGGCGCCATGAGTGCCGGCGTTCCCCCTTCCTGATCCGGAATTACCGCCGCCGCCACTACCGCCTCCACCGCCGCCGCCGCCGCCGCCGTTGCCGCCGTTGATTCCACCGCCCCCGCTGCCACCTTGTCGTCTGCCCCGCTCCTCCTGCCGAATGATAACGCGACATAGTAGTCGGCGTGTAGTACTACGATTCATACGCGCTCCACCGTTAACATGCCGGATACCGCCACCACGTGAGCCGCCGCGAGGACGGAATAATAATGATGGAGCGCGATCTCGATAGCGAAGGCGGACGGTAGTCTCTATTGGACTACTTTCTTCTTTGCTTTTTTCATTTTCTTCAGAAAAAATTCGATTTAGTTATCATTGATCGTCACGCGTGCCGTAACTTTTTTTACAATTTACATTGATACTTAAACGGCCGCTGTCACGTATATGTGTAACTTTATTCTGTCAACGATTATCGCTTTAACACCAGAAAGTCTGACAGAGTTCCTTAACTCCTTTAAGACCTTTCTGTTATCTCACTCCTGTTTTTCGTGGTTTAGGAAATAAATCGTACTACTAATTATTTTTAAAGTAGATCGCGTTGAAAAAGTATATAATAAAAAATTGATGATGTAATAAATTATTTTATGATTTTTGGATTAAATGTCCAAGAAAATTATTATGACTCTATTTAATTGTCAATATTATAAGGACAGTATACAAGTTATTTTTCTAATTTTAATTTTTTAATGCCAATTAATTCATATTTTATTCTGTGTCCATTCACCAGAATTTTTTGTAAAGAAAATATTGTAGTAAAAATTACAACAAAATTTTTGTAATTTTAGACTATACAAAATTATAACCGAAATTACTATATATTTGTTTAAAAATATCATGTTAAATGTTATACTATATTGACTGCTTGATACTTTTTACTGCAAAATTATAATTACTTAAATGTTCTTTTTATATCGTATACCAGGTAGTCGTCAAATTTAGTATTTCTATAGCAACAATTTCAGTACAACCCAGTTTTACAAAAAACTGTTGTTCCTGGGCATTCTAATGTTTAAACATTAGGGGACGCACAAAGTGATGCCAAAGTGAACGGCAAACTCCAAAAGTATTGGTAGCATAGAAGTGATCGTCAAAATGTGATGTGTAATGCGCGCTGTTTTGTTTTACTATATTTAGCAGAAGATATAACCACGCATCTCTTTCTGCAAACTTTCCGTGTATTTTCGAGTTTCTAAATTCAGTTATATATATACAACAACGTTCTTTGAAACTTTCATGAGCGGAGTAAATACACCTTCAGTGTGTACAATCTGTAAAACTTTTATAGCAATAAATATTTACGCTAACCGGCAGGTTGAGATGTCAATTTTGAAATTTTTTATTGTTTTCGTTTACGTATTGAACAATGCTCCAATTAATTTTTGCACGTACTTTAATTATCTAAAGGCATTTATAATTCTGTGCAACCAATACATCTCTTCATAGTCGGTGACTATAAAATTTCTACGCGATGGTTGCATCGAAATACTAAGGCATTTACTCCATAACAAGTTTTCAGACCGTAATTGTTGACTTAATTTCTCAAATGATTTCACATTGCATAACATATATTACATGATGTGGACAAGTGATCTCTATTACCGCGATCATTCGATGTCACGACGTCGATCGATAAAACTTCCAAGTGTCCCATACACACCGACATCGTTCAATTTTCAAAGGACGAGATTTTCTTATTCTACGGCTTACCTGGATCCTCTTAAAGTCATCTTGTCGTATGGACACCTCGGCGTACTTGGGCGGATCGGCGTGATACTTGGGCGGCAGCTCCGATCTCGGCGGCGTCTCCTGATACCGCGGTGGCCTGTCGAAATGTCGATACTTGGGCGGATCGATGTACGGATTATTCCGGTGCCCGTAGTAATTCGGCAGCTGACACTCCGTGAGATCGGACTGCGACCGGTTGAGCTGGCAGTCCGACGGCGCGCTCGCCTTCTGCTCCTGGTGACTTTGCCTGCCGTGCTTCGCGGCTTGCGACCTCTCCTGACCACCGCCGGCGTGGGACTTGTCGTGGGACTTGGTCCCCTTATCGCCACGCTCCTTGCACACCTCGGTCTTCTCCCTCCTCTCTTGACCGGATGGCGGCCCGTCAATCTCGTAGAAGGTCAGCTCCTTCTTCAGCTTCTGATGCGACTTGTCGTGCGGTTGCCGCGAGTTTTCCGATTTCAGAGACGGCTCTATCTGGTAGAACGTGAGTTCGCGCGAATCCTGAGACTTGGAACGTATCTCTTGCGTGATGTGATGCTGCCGCTCAGGCTGAGAGTGGCTCCGCGAGTATCGCTGATCGAGCCTAGCGCCGTCCTGATACTTGGACTGCGATCGTCCAAATCTTTCGTTGACGTCGAGTCTGACTGAATTATGACCGTACTCCAAGTACTCGTCGCCGTATTTAAAGATCTGCCGCGGCTTGTACTTCTCCTCAAACTGCGAATAGTTGTAGGTATTGAAGCCGACCTGATTGAAATTTCTGCTGAGGTTCGTAGAGTCGTAGTCGGTCGAAGTCACTGCTTCCATGTTTATCTGAAACAGAACGGAGGTTCGTTAGCGACTAATCGAGGAGGAAGGAGGATAAAAGTTACGCATATTCCGTCATATATTTAAAGAACAACAGGGTTGTATGGCTCCAGAAATATGTTGCTCAAAGGTTTTTTTTTAGTATTTATCTTGAGAGGAATAGTGGATCGCAAAATGGTCCTTTTAAAACATAAGTATTTTTCCTAGAATTTCATTAAAATCGAAATAATATTATAGTTAAAAAATAAAAAAAAAACTAATTTAGTAATAACAAAGTAAATTTTCGAGCTTCTCGAAATTTTGTATTAATATCCTCCATTATGATTGAAAATTAAGCGATTACTAGCGTGTTACTAGCCAGAATGAAATTTCTTGCAAATATATAATATACTGTTTCTGATGATAAATGAAATTTTCGTTTATAAAATGATTGAAATAGAGGACGAACGAGGTAAAGTTGGTCCATAATTAAAAGCTGACTAAGAAAATAAGGAAAACTGCGGAGACCTGTCACGGAGACTCTTGAATTACTAATCAGGATACATATTTTATATATAGCCATCTTTATTCTACATTATACTGGGCAACTGAGCTCGGTACCAAGGCAAAATGGCTCTGTTACTGCATGTTCGTACTTTGGTTATTACAAAACAAAATATACGGTTAACAGAATCGTGACGGGCATTAATACATAGAAGAAAGTTACCTCTATCATGTTTATACAACCATGTTTATAATCACAACAATTAGTCATACACTCGCGTGACGCGCGCGTTTTAACTACAGTACAGCTTTATTTTATACCTTCAAGTTTAAAATGAACGTTCGATGTGTCCTACGGAGGAAACGGAAAGCTCGTTGACGGATGGACCTCGAGACGAGTATTCTCGAAGTGTCCGCGTGAATCGCGCGAAGATTCGAGAAAGACGAAAAGGAGCAAGAAGTTGAACTCGAGGTGGCGGCGGCGGCCATAAATCGGGGAAGGCCGTCTTCTTAAACGCCGGAGTATTTAGCGCGAAACAAAAAGCCACCGTGAGATAAATAAAATCTGACACCAGGAGGGCGTGCCGTCGCTATCTACCACGTCGTGTCTTGAATAAAGTCTCGTTTTCTTTCTTCAACGAGGGGACAAAAATAATGCGTAAGAAACCCTGGCGGAAGAGTCCGAGAGGGTTGAAGGGGGCGGCTCGGAGCTCGTGTCGAAAATCGAGCCGTGGAAACCGGTTCGCACCTCAAGACTCGAAGGCCGATTGGTACACGTGTATACAGGATGTCCCACGGAACACTCGTACACGCGTTCTTTCGTCGCTTTAAAATTAAAATATTTTTTTACGATAATTAACGCTCCTATTGTACGGTCTTCTTGATTCGTGAGGTCAAAAGCGAGAAAATACCTGCTAAAAATTACTGCGAAATGCGTTGAAACCAAAAGAGATATTTCATAAAATATTATTTTATTTCGACATAAAGAGATATTGTAATAAAAATTACGTTAAAATTATATTCCTTTTTACAACGTTCTTTTTATAAAGCTTTTTATAAAGAATTTTTGTTAAAAAAACATTCAAATAATTACAACAATTTTGTAATAAAATGTCAAAAGAGCGTAACATTTTTAAATAAATATATAATAATTTCTATCTCGTAATTCTAGAGATTATAGAGATTATGAAATTTTTTTGTTGCAATCGATAAAGCAAAAACTCTTTTTGTTCTAACAATCAATAAATTAGTATAAAATTAACATGATAAAATCATAAAGGAATATTGGTTAAAAAAGTAGATTACATGTCATATTAATTTTACGGTAATTTATTGATGATTGGAACAAAAGGAAAATATTTAGACTATTTTACAGATTCGTTCGATCGACTACAAGTGTTACTTATAATGTGTATATCTTTTTATTTCAACATATTTTTCAAGAATTTCCAGCGTGTATTTTCTCGCTTTTGACGTCATCCGCACTAAGAGATCAAGAACCTTAAATCAAGATCCGTGGATGTGGCATATGTCAGAGACGCTGTTTCTTCGCGTTTCTCTGGTGAATTTGGTCTTTCGGAGTAAAAGTTTAATTCAATGCTATCTCGTTCTCCGAGACCTCTTGATATTTAACTTTAAACAGTTTTGGACTTCCAGAACTAAAATACTTTACGAGAGGTTAAAGTTTTGTTTAAACGTGAGCAAGAAGGTGATTTTGTTATAGATACGCCATTTTATATATAAATATTGAGATTTTCATACATTTTATTTAAAAATTGTGTTCTTTCTCTATATTTCTGCTTAAATAGAAATTTTAACCCCATTTTTAACCCTATTTGATTTTATTTAATCTACTAACTTTGTCGAGGAGTCCTCTTTTAGAACCTACACTGAGAGAAACAGTTTTGCTAACTTAACAAAATACCGCAATAAATGATTTGTTGATATGGGACAAAAAATGATCTCTTCCGTAGTGGGAACAAACGACTTTTTACTTTCAATTTGCTATTCTAAGCAACACTTAGCAATACTTATCGCAAGCAATATATGTTTGTTAAAATGATAGATAATTTGCAACAATAATCGTTCGATCCGCTGCTCTAACGATCATCAAACGGCAAACATGCTTTTGTTCTAATATTTTTCTTATTGAACAAGTAGAATTTTTTGCGTTTCCTATCATTTGCAGACGCTAAGTGAAATATCAGTTTCTATGTTCATTAAACATACACTAATCCTTCAGAACATACAGATGTCAAAAAATTCAAGTCGAAAATAGGACCAAAATTTGTAAATTTCTTGCCAATATTCCTGAGTCGAAATTTTGATCTCACTTTCGATCTTAATATTTCACTTAACGACTACTTTGGTACCCTAAAACCTCTATCAACTTTTTTTTATTCTATTTAACGTATTGATTTTGCCTTCAAGAATTTCTCTTTAGAATCTGCAAATGGCATTTTATACGTTTTTTTTCATTTATTGTCATTTAATAGAACTTTAGTTTTTATGTGTATTAAACATAGACTGATCTTTCAGAACGTCAAAATGTTAGAAAATTCAATACTAAAAAAGTGGTGCTAAAACATCGATTTGGGTATAGAAAAAAGATTGTATACAAAATTGCTTGCAGATAAGAGAGTACAGAGAAGCTGGTGCACCCTGTATATACGAGGGGCCGTCCTCAAACCAATGCCGAGATCACATGTGATTTCGTTTTCTTCCCATGAGAGCCTTTATCCAGGCGGCTGCGAGGCACGATGAACAGCCGAGATTCCCAGGCACGATTAGCCGCGGCGCCTTCGCAAAAGTCGACTTGCGAGGTTGAAACAACGTCTCCGCGCTCGCTGCAGTAAGGAGAGGAACGTCCGGCCCGAAATCCAGAGGGCCGTGTGACTTCGACGAAGGGGAACGCGCGCGAAAGAAATTATTGATCGGTGTGCTCGCAGGAATGATCGCGTTCAACTAAGCGTTCGGCATTCGCTCTTAAACCAATTTCTCGGGTCACCCGGTACGTACCCGGCACTTCGTAACCCGCTCTGCGAATCGGGAATGCCCCTGCGGGGCTGCGGTTATATATTACAGCTAGTAATGAAGACTCTCCGCGGCAAGAGCGAGCTACCGACGAGGCCTTGTTTATCGCCTCACCTCAAATATACAATTAACATGTTGAGAAGGCGCCCGGAGATAGCGGAATATTTCACCTCTTCCTTCCTTCCTTCCTTCCTTTCTTCCTCCTTGCCAATTTCTTCAACCCCTTTTGCGCGACAAAGAAACTGCGCGGCAAGACTCGAATACTGACTCGCGCGCGCGTTCGAGTTCGAGTTGGCGCGCGCGCGCGCGCCTTTCACTTTTATTATCGCGCAGCTCGTTAGAGCGACCGTTCCGAGAATGTTAACCCGGAATTCGTCGCTCGAGGGAATTTAATGTCCCTCTATTTTTACGGGACTTAGCTCGTAACGCGAAAATGTGGCGACGGCGTCTCAGTAAATCCTAATAGAGTGGGGATGTAATTAATATGCTCATTCTTCAATTTGTCCAGCGCTTAATTCGGGACGTTATTACCTTACGAAATGATAAACTCGATTTTCTATGCCATTAACGTTCCATTCGCGGCTGTTGGCCGGTACGGCGCGGATGCTATTTAATAATTTAGCGCGGCGGTCTAATTATTCGGAAAATCAGATTTTGTTTAATTCAGCCCCAACGTATTTATCCACAGAGGTAAATCCGACGACACCGCGTGTGCGTGTGAAGGCACGCGGATACGCGCATGTCAGGAATAAACACGACTGCCGCCGTGTAAACATCGCCGTTTTAAAATTTATAACAAATAAATATGCGTGTGCGAATAAAACGTCGTATCAATAACTGCGAGTTTCGGGCTATCCGTCCCGGCAGATTATTGGATCCTGTTTATCGTATAAATCCAGTGACAGGTACAAAAAATATTGTACGACGCGTCGAAATAAAATATCACCGCGTCGAATCGGCCATACGCGCGATTTCTCGGGGCAATAAAAAAAAGCCCGTTCCGTGATGGAATGTTCTGAATGAATGCATGATGCGCTGTTGACCCCGATGCAAAGGCGCCATTTTTATCGCGCTGATGTCGGATGACGTGCGGCGCATTATTAAATATCATTAAAGAGAAACGCTACAGGGCCCGCGGGAAATCGTACGGCGCGACTTGCATTTCGCCGTGAATAAATTTCATACGTTTTCGCGTAAAATACTTTCGTACCGTATCGGGGGTGTCGCCGATTCTCCTTCCACCAGCGATATCAAATCGTATTGTGTGTGAAATATTAAAATCGCACATGTAAAATTCACGTAAATGAACACTTTTTATGATACGACGCGATGACGTCGCAATTTTGCGATCGCATGCATCGCAATCGCCTCGTTTGTTTTCCATCGACGATTAACCGATTAACCGGTAATTACCGAGAATAAGGAGAATGCGGTACGGAATAATTGCATCGTAATAGCAGTGCAATGTCCGTAATCTCTCGACAGACAACCACGAATTTTTCCGCGGCGTCACCTCCTATTGTGTCTAACTACGATATTCAATTGTTTATTTCAAGATTGTCTTAAGGTAGTTGTACCATAAAACGCGAACGAATTTCATGAGAATTTGATGAAACTTCCGGTATATACACAGTGAAATATTATCTATATATCTGTGTAATTAAAAAAACATTGACTATTCAAGAGAGCTGAGATATTTTTAACTAAAGTTGCATTAATTAAGTTAATTAAGTAAAAGTCTCTTTTTATATACGTGTTCCTTGAGGCTAGCGTGCTATTTTTTATTTCTATTTTTAATATCTTCTATATATGAGATTTTAATAAAAAACTACAATGATATTAGCATCATACACAAATTTTAGTATTACTGATTATATATAGTTATTAAATTTTAGTATTACTGATTATCTATAGTTTTTAAAGTATAGCGGTCTAGAAAATTCATAA
>NW_022639495.1:1843416-1852079 GCF_010583005.1 Odontomachus brunneus
ACATATATATAAATATAATACACATATATACATATTTAAATATTTATATATTTATACATTAATTACTTACCATGTAAATATTTAACATCTTTTATTATCTCTACATCTCTATTAAATAAACTAATATATAAATAAAACACTCATCAGAAAGATAAAAAATAATATTTTTTGTATTTGTAATATTGTGTACACACATATTTATCTAAATTTTGTTTTAGATTAACATTAATATTTAGATAGTGAGATAAATATATAGAGACGTAATTCTGTTTAATAAATAGTAAATTTATGAGAGGCCTCTTTTTTTGATGAGCCATTGAAAATACAGCATTCAGCGATACAATTGCCTCAAGTTTATCTCTAGATACTCCATAGCCATTGAAATAATCCGTACAATACCTGAAGATGAATCTAAGACGATCTCAAATATAAGATCTGTCTACGAATATCGCCCCAAGCGTAGGAACGAAGTGATTTGTCCAACAGGACTTGGGCGGCACGAGCCACACGACGTTCGCGAAATTGATAAATGCACTCCTCATTCGTCTCCATCATTCATTTACGAATGTAGCAGATATGTTTCGATGGTAATGAAAGCGTAGGAGACGATCGCGCGTTGCAGCCGCGCAGCCTATAACTCATCCGGTCGCATAATTTGGCAAGCCCCCGGACCTCTCCGTAGGGTGTCGAAGCAAATCTCTTGGATCGTCATAAATATTAATAGAATCCTTTTTGGCAAGTTTCACCGCGGAAGAAGATAATCATGTTGTTTACGGTGCCAATAACAAGCCTCGTCGCCCCGTATGGGACCGAGAGGCCCATTTCGAAATACGGGGCCCCATAATTACGGCTGCCGCTAAAATCCCCCCGGGAGCCGATGCCCCGTCACGAAGTGTCCGAGGTAACCTCGTTTCTCATTAGACCGACGCGTGAAAATTACAGCAATCGACGGCCAATCAAGCCAACGCGTATATACTTGACGCGGGACCGCGTTAATGAAAAAATTAAATCAGCAAGGCCGAGGCATTACGAGCATAATAATTGATACGTGCGATTAAAAACATCGACGAGATATCGGTTGCTTTCCAGCAAAATACACAGGTGACATAATGCTTTCTTACAACGTGACACAAATATATATAGCTAAAGAACTAAGACAGCATTCATGTGTCGAAAATTCATGGTTGAAGAATATAATAAATTTCAAAGTACTGCAAAAATAGCAGCGCCGCTTTTCTATAAGTTTATACATACGCATGTGTGCGTTTTGTGTTCGCAACGTCTACATGCTCCTTAGTGCAATAATATTACAGTATTCATTGTAATAAATTAAAAATATTGTACTGTAAACGTTGTTCCAGTCAAATTAGTTTGCTTGACGAGACACTGAAATATTTCATTAAAATTATCGCATAAAATTAATTTCAATAAATTACCATACTTATCACGCAATAATATATAATTCAATTTTTTCAAATTTATTTTTATTATAATGCAATCATTTTAGTTACTTTAAGGAAAACTTAGACTGCAATCTTTATACTTGCAAAAGGATAAAATAAGAATCATGTTTAACTATGAAGAAAAAACTACCACCTGCATTGAGAAGTTGCAACAAGCAGCTTTACACAGTGCCTGATACTGTGTATATTTATGTCTCCTTGCTGGGAAGCAATAATTATGAGTATCGTTGAGGCGAAAACAACGTTTTGATAAGACTGATATATATATTTCAAACTAGCTAAAAGTAATAGAGTAGTTACGAACATAAAAAATAGTAGATTGCATTAAAACGTCACTCTGATCTGAAAATATGCCGTTTCTATAATCGAACACACTCGAGCTGGATATCCGATCACGCAACAAGATTATGGTAACACCGGTTTGTACGCGACAATCGTGTGACTCGAGCGAATTCATTCAGCCGAGGACATATCGATTTTTCAGAAAGTCCGCGGTTCAGATTTCCATTTGCTCGTCGACGCGGCCTCGTCGGCTGGAAAACTGCAACAACTGCACAAAGGAACCCGTGTGGCACGAGTGACATTTCTGCCTCTCTTTCTCTGCAATTTCGGAATTATTAATTTAACTGTTCCCCTTTAACGCTGCTACGCCCGCGGCTAATATTCCCCCCGGAGACGAAGCGGGGAAGCACGCGGTATAGAAACTACCGAATAAAGGAGACAAAAGCATAAGAGGAAAAAGATGTAGACCATGAGACAGACACAGAGACGACGAGAGAAGGAGAGAGAGAGAGAGAGAGAGAGAGAGAGAGAGAGAGAGAGAGAGAGAGATAGGCAGGGTGGAGAAGAGCAAAGCCAGAGCAAAGCCAGCGGTACCCTTGGTTACCGTGTAAATGAGGCGATGAACAAAGTTCCGCGTGCAAACACCAAATAAAGGTGGGTAACGCGGTTAGTTCCGGCCGCGTGGCTGTTCAGCAGAATATTGAATGACAAGTAACGAAGTTATAAACGACGAAAGTGATTCGCCCAGTACAGTCATATTGTCGGGACGGCCAAGGGGGATTAAAAAGTAGAAAGAAAGAAAGAATGGGAGGAAAAAGAAGAGACCGATTGGCCGACCTCGCGTTAATTTCACGCGCGGTTTATAAATTCGCGATACACCATCGCGTTCTTATTCCGCATATTCCCCGGTATTCCCGCAAAAATTTAGCATTTTCCGACAGCTTGGCTTTAACGAGAGAGCAAACTGGCCATCGTTCTCTGTGCACTACAACGTTGCCCTTTCCTTCCTTTTTTTTCGCTCTCCCTCTCCTCTCTCTCTCTCTCTCTCTCTCTCTCTCTCTCTCTCTCTCTCTCTCTTTTTGTTTTACGTTTTTAATTAAGCTTCTGAAACAGGGAACGATGTTAAAGCTCCGCGTATTTAACAACAGACCGTCAGCGTGTAGCGACGTATACATCTGAATTGAATGAGAGTAGCCATCACGCCAGAGCGACGAGTATTATTCAAAACTAACCCGCGGCTCAAAAGTACACGGCGCAATGTTCCCGGCGTTATAACTGGATTTTCCATTCCCCGCGGGATATATCAGGGGTGGCACATCCGATTTTCACGGCGGACTGACCTGTCTCAATGCCGGCCCACCTCTCCCCATCGCGGCCAATCGAATTAGAGACGCTCAGTTGAACGGCCGAATGAGAATCTTCAGTCGTTTTATCACATATTTTGTTTCAGCGCCGAGTAGTGTTATGGCAAGCTACAATTGCGATCCAATGCGCCGTTAGATTAGCGCGAACGCACGCGTCGCGGTCACGAATAGCGTATTATTCTGCGCAATCGTTCATCGTCGATTTGTCAGGTTTGCAGCCGTCGTGTTAACCGCGAATGTACCGCCACGAGCGTTTTCAAACGACCGACCTTTTCGGGAGAAGAACATTTTATTAGCTGTGCAAAAATTATGACCGTTGAATAATTCAAAGATCTTCTTTATTATTTATATGTAAAATATACCTGTTAAAAAATTTGTATTAAACCATCATTACTCAACATTTCTCGCTTCTAGAAAAATGACAACATAAAAATAAACATCGATAAAAATAAGCATAAAATAAAATAAATATAAATAATAAAATAATAATAAAATAAAAAATAATAAAAATAATAAAAAATAATAAAATAATAAAATAAAAATAATAATAAAATAAAAATAATAAAAATAATAATAAAAAATTATAAAATAATAAAATAAAATAATAATAAAAATAGGTATATAAATAATAGTAACAAATAAAAATAATGTAAATAATATAAATAAAAAAATAAATGATAATAATAAATAATAAAATAAATATTGATGGTAACCGTCACACGCAACATTTTCAAACAATTGAGCTTTTAAGAGAAGAGAATTTTTTATTAGCTGTGCAAAAATTATGACTATTGAATAATTTAAAGAACTTCATTATTTATATATAAAATACACGTGTTATAATTTTGTAACCGAATTTTTTTCGCTTTTAAAAAAATAGCATAACAAAAATATCAAATATTGATTGTATCCGCCACAAGCGTTTTCAAACGACCAAGCTTTTAGAAGAGGAAACTTTTTATTAGCCGTGCAAAAATTATAACTATTGAATAATTTAAAGAAATTTTTCATTATTTATGTATAAAATACATGTGTTATAATTTTGTCTTGATTCTTCATAACCGGACTTTCTGGCTTCAAAAAAAAGTAGTATAATATAAAAATATAAAATATTGATTATATCCGCCACAAGCGTTTTCAAACAACCGAGCTTTTAGAAGAGAAAACTTTTTATTAGCTATATAAAAATTATGACTATTGAATAATTTAAAGACTTTTTTCATTATTTTTCATTATATATAAAACATAGGTGTTGTAATTTTATCTTAACTCTCCATAATCCGATTTTTGTATCTCTAAAAAAATTACATGAAAAATATCAAACATTGATTACGAGATATAAATTAATAGCCGAATTTTAACTTATAAATATTTGATTATTTTCCAACAATGCGTATTCTGGTGTTATACAAATAGGAACTGTTATAAGTGGTACTATTTTGTAAATATTCGACAATATATTGCTTTAAACTCGTAATGTGACACGTAGAGCGATGAACGAAACCAAAATCAGACGTCGAAAATATAAGAATATGAAAATTGCAGTTGAATGTTAACTTTGAAAGTTACACGCTGTAACAGGGGATTAACAAGGAGATTACGGGAAAGAGATCGAAATTAAATGCAGCGTGGGATCGCGTGATATATGAAAGAACACAGGGAACGCGAAAAGTGCATCACAGTTTGCGATCGTTAATTTGGCGGATTCCCGCCTCGATCGTAAACGAGATATCACCTCGGCTGGTAACTTCGCACGAAACGAGAGCAACGATGCGTTTTCGCATCCGAGCCGTTACCTTCGATTCGGAGGGCGTACCTCGG
Source organism: Odontomachus brunneus (assembly GCF_010583005.1). Taxonomy (NCBI): domain Eukaryota; kingdom Metazoa; phylum Arthropoda; class Insecta; order Hymenoptera; family Formicidae; genus Odontomachus; species Odontomachus brunneus. The sequence goes on from NW_022639495.1 coordinate 1,848,347, forward strand.
CAACGAATAAATTTCCCGATTGACTGACTGGCGCGGCAGAAAAGCGGACAGCGACCAGAAGCCCAGACAAAAAGAAGACTCGTGGATAACGGGCGAGAGGTTGGAGAAGCGCGCTGGAAGAGATATAGAGGCCGAGCAATCTCTTACGGTTGAGTTTGCACCACCCGGGGGGACCTCCCTCGATCACTCCGAATAATCATCGCGAGACACACGAGGCTTTCGCATCATCGCCTCCGCGAAAATGAGAAAGTCGAGAATAAAAATCTACGAGTGGTAGGGGACGACCGTGCACACGTACAGACACACACATGCACGCATACAACGACACACGCGCGAACGCAAACGGCGGGTTCTCCCGAACAAAGCGAGGACGTGGAGCCGTGAAACAGCGATCCGGTATTTCTAATACCACGGACAGGTGAGAGGAAGATTGATCTTGAAGGGCGCCATTATGCGAGCGTGGGGGTGAGATAAAGCGAAACTCTGTATCGTGCCCGTCGTTTTAAATACAACGCGCCGTAAAATCGTCCCTCCGTCGTCGCGCGCCGCAACGCGCGAGAGAGTCGCGGTTTTAATAATGAAATTTGTCGCATCACGTTAACATTTCACCCGACAACGAGCACAGCTCGCTTAACGTGAGCTCGTTAAATAACGAATCCAATGGGACGTTAAAAAATTATTGTGCCGCTGCCGAATAGCCGGAGATGCCGTGCTCCGCGTTTATCAATAAATGTCGCGAATAAATAAACCGTGGGCCGGGTCGACCGGCATTCAAATTTACGCAGCATTATATTAAAGTGATGAAATAATAATAAAATGTGCCATTAATTTTTATCGCTCGCGGATAACGGAAGCGTACGCCGGCGATTGCATTATCCATGGCTCCGTCCCGCTAAACGCGCGTTAACGATCCGGTTGGATAGCGTGATCCCCGCCCGCGTTGCGGAATTGCGGCGCACTCGTCTCTCTCGCTTTCTTTCGCCCTGTCTGCCCCCTCTCTCTCTCTTTCTTCCCCTCCCTCTCTCTTTCCCCTCGAATCTAATCCGGTTTTTCCGCAGGTAGACAATCACGCAATTAACTGATTAGCGCCGTGATCGTGCGTATTACGCCCTACGACAAAACCACGCGAAACTCGCGTGAACGGTCAATTGTTTCCCTTTACGTCGTTTACTCGAGAGAAATAGATTTCTTCTTGCTTCTTACCCATATATACACAGCAGACGTCTCACATTAGAGCCAGCTCATCAATCTAATCCACGTAGAAAAAACATTGTAGCCAAAATTACGTTACATTATATTTCTTTTTACGATGTAAAGTTTTTACTTTTTAGAGTTGAACTCTGAAATCATAGTATAGATTACTGTAGAAATAGTAAATATGACGATCGTAGAATATTCAATAAATAAATAAATAAATAAATAAATAATTATATATATATATATATTCTATGTTAAAAGTTTAAATATTCGTATTTAAGGTTCAAAACAATAAAAATGCGTGCGGGCATTAGCACTCTTATCTCACTTTCAGTTAAACACATGTACATCTACATCTCGTGACGCAGCAATCGGTTTAACGTGGATTCTACATCGTGGTCGTCCGTCGAGGGCTGATAAAGAGCTAAACTATTCGAGCGTTTTGCCAATCCAATCTTTTCCAGCACTATCTGCAATTCCCTCGCAGTTCCGAAGCGACATTCTCGAAGTATATCTTTTCAGAAACTGTGCAAACGTATATACGAACTAATTGAATACGCAACTAAGGAAGAAAATTGGATGGCTTCCTTGGCAATAGGTACTAGTCTACACGAAAATTCTAAAAGACTCGAAAGAAATATACGCCTATATAGAGTGTCGCGAAAGTCACGCAGATTCCTCGAAAATCAATCCATCATTATCGAAAACCAACTGATAGCATTTCTTACGCTACTCTTTGTCATCTTCAAAATATCACATGTTTGGTTAAAAAGATCCAAAGAATAAAATTTCTGTTGAAACAATATCTATTTGGAATTTACCAAATAATATATAATATATTTTTTAATATTTAAAAATCTTCAATTTACAATCACTTTAATTCGGATGGGATCGATGCCGCAGGCAATCTTTCCAGCTCGGCTTTCCAGAAGTCGTGACAAATTGTGTGGCTTTGAGCACACCCCGTAGATACGCCCGGCGACGTTATCTAATGCACGCAAAGAGACGAAATCGCATACGCGAGAAGCTATAAAATATTCTTTCGCGTACAAAAAAGGAGGACAGAAAAACACGAAGGGCCATACGTGCGCGCGGGTCGGCACGATAGCCTTCGGCGCACTTGACAAATAGTGAGACAGCGATACGCACCTAAATTAGCATTTCGCGCAGCCAAAAGGAAAAAGGCGGACACGTGCAGCTGGCAGCAACGTTGAGCAATCGAATGGTAGCTTTGTTGGGTAAAATCAACTACATAACTTCCAAGCTGTATTTACTTTCCGCGGGGGCAAGAGTCGGCAAACTCTAACGTTCATTTGTCGAGAGTCATTCGAGTTGTTTGACTTGTCCTGTCTCTGTGCGGAGTAATTCTCTCCGCCGACGAGTTTACCACGCTCTGCCATCCGGAGATGGGGTTAATCCGTCAAGGCTCACTTAGCGCGGTTTTCACGTTCCTCATCGATATCCGTCCTACGATATCAATACAATTCTCGTGATCATGTAATAGTCGCAACAACCATACTTACTCAACCGCTCTGTACCAAAAATAGGCGATTCTTTAATAAATGAATCGTTTCTGAATCGAAAGAATTTACTATATTAGTCGAATTAAAAGCATCGATTTCCTAAATACTAATACGAAATATTACACCATGACAATTTAAAGCTTCTTTTTTATATAATTTTAATATAACCCTATATATCCAATGTTAATTACAAAGGTATCTTGTAATGGAATGTTGTCTTTAAGAAGAAACTAGGATTTCGACGGCTAAAATTTTAGTTTCCCGGTGGAAATCCTAATTACTTTTGTTTATAGCAAAATTTATTGTCATTTTTTAAATTTTCTGTCTTACATAAAACTGAAGCATCATCTTGATCGAATGAGGTGTCAGATGCGGTGAGACTTTTATATTAAACCACAAAAAGTCGATAAGTAGGCATATCGACGCATGCAAAGTTGATTTTTTCCCCGAAATTTTAGCTCCACTTTCAACCTGAATCTTCTAATATCCGCATATTTTAAAGATCAGAGTATGTTTAATAAACATGAGAACTTAAGTCCTATTCAGTGCCTGTAAATAATAGAAAATGCACCAAATGTCAAAGTTAGTAAACTAAATAGAATCAAAAGAAGTTGATATAGGCTTCAGAGTATCGAAATAGGTATTAAATGGAATATTGACATCGAAAATAGGAGAATAGGAAAATAGGATAGGAAAATTTCGATTCGGCTTCCTTGAAATAATCGATAATCAAATAGGAAAAAGAATCAATTAAAAAATCGATCGATTTTCATATAAAAAAAATCGATTTTCTCAAAAATCGAACTGGAATCTACTGTAGATTATAGATCTATACTCTTTGCAAGTTACTTTGGTTTCAACTGATTTTTTATCATTGAATAAGAAAAACACAATAATCGAGACAATTCGCACAGCAATAAATTTAACACATTCCTTGATTGTTACAACTTATTACTTATATTATATATATATATATATATATATATATATATATATATATATATATATATATA
>NW_022639495.1:1853274-1863814 GCF_010583005.1 Odontomachus brunneus
TATATATATATATATATATATATATATATATATATATATATATATATATAATATCAATAACAATATTTATCTTTTCTATCATTTGATAAATCACATTCAGAGAAAGAGACATGTGATAGCAACTATACAACTATACTAATTTTATATATAGAATTAATGTATATAATCGAATAAATTATTTTAGAGTCACATTGAAGGTTTAGTTACAATATAATTACAAAATAAAGTTTATTAAACTATATACATTACAGTTCTGCGTACAAAACTGTTATAGTTGTCTATGTAGTTGTCACTATCTGAGCCGATATTTTGATCCTACTTTCAGCCTTACTATTCCATTCAACGCCTATTTTAATATTCTGAAGCCTATAATACAACCTATATTGACGCTAAAGAAAGTGAAAAAAGAAATTTTGGACATCATCAGAATCAAAGCAGAAGTAAATTATATCATTAAAATTCAATTTACTTTGCTAATTTATCCTACTGCGTTGTAGAATTTAAGTTTTAACATAGGGCCAAAATTTCGACTCGGGTATGCTTTCTTCTGAATGTAAACATACGATTTGATATTAATATCGTAGACAGCTTGGACGCAAAATAAGATAACGATTCATGGAATATGAGGCGTTAGAAAGATAATAATCGCGCGTACCGACAAAGACGTTCATCTCACACCGGCGAGAATGCTCCGGCGGGAATTTTCGAAAATATTTACGGACGGGCGTGTAGAGGCTTCGAATTCGGGGCACTATATCGCGGGCGAGAACGCCGCGAGCCTTTTAAAGCCCTCTGTTATCCCTGGCAGGCTCCCGAAGGACACTCTTATCTGCCGACTGCTGTTTGCTTTGCGGATCTTAACAGGGTAACGTTCGCCGGCAGAAACGGTCCAGGAGAAGTTCCACATCGACCGGCCGGACGGCGAGCGGAAGGCGAGCGCGGAGTAGTGAAATAACAGGAGCGAAATGCGCGAGGGAGAAAACGGGGAAGAAGCCGGGCGCGGGCCCTGGCGTGCCCGGATCCGTAGAGAAGGAAGAGCCATTCGGATAAGACGACAATCCGCTGCGCAAATGCCACTGGGATTTAGATCGGACGTCTCTAATGGCAGCGGGATTTCAATGGCAAATGGCACCTGCCAGATCCTCGCCGCTTGTTTGGCCAAAGGATTTGCGAGGTCTGGCGGGACGGCCGCGCGCGCTCTCGCGAATGAGAGATACATGGAAAAAATTAGAGCCGCTAAAGAATTTCGTTAATCCGGATCTGTGACGCTTGACTGGCCGTTCTGTCATCGGAAACGGTGCCGTTGCGCGGCTAGTAGCCGCACGGTGAGAAAAGTCCCCTTCAGATCCAGTTATCAGTTAAAAGGAGGTTCTGGTTTAGATAACCGAAAGAGAGAAGAGATCTTTATGAATATTTTTCGAAGAAATTAACAAAGATATCAATACAGGGTTTCGACCGTACTATTTATCATTGTTTTACGATTTTTTTTTAACTGAAATTTCATTTCGATTTTTCGTGCTGGTCATGGTGCTATCAAACGCCTCTAATTAATGGATGATATTACAACTTGTATAATAATCTAAAATAAAATGGGACAAAAAAACGAAAACTGTAACTTAAATTTGCTAGAGGATGAACCTAAGTCCTTTGGAAAATTTCCAAAATTGGTATTTCCTCCGGGGCACTGAATAAGAAAGAGAGGGAAAAAAGAAAAATTACTTGTAACTGACAAGTGTCAATGAGATAACTAATATAGTTCAAACTCTATATTGATGCATTTATTTATTCTTTTGAAAAAATACATAAAGAATTCCTATTTTCTCGGCTATCTAAACTTCCCTTAAATTAAGTAATAATTCGGAAGAATACGGAAAAAATTAACAAAAATAAAATTGTTATTTAAAAAAAATTATTTCCCAATGATATGATATTGAATTGACTCATTTGGCATTTGCCTAATTAGCAAAATTTAACAAGTGACATATCACGACCACACCAATATTATCGCGAGAAATAATTTGTCCGTCAATAATATATGGGACACATATTCATGTACACACAGATGACTTTATAACGAAGAGCAGCGTATCAACGAGGGCGATAACAAGATGTAACGACGACGGGACGCCATTCTCAGCTCCTACGATCTCCCAAGTCGAACCCGTTGAACTGATCACCGAAATAAGAGCAACAAAAAATTCCGTCCTCGTAACCGGCGCAATCTCGATAAGGCGGAGGCGTCGCCGCCCGGGCCCGCCGCCGAATCGAGAATCATGGCGAGCAAACAATCTAACAAGCAAAAAAGTCCCTTTTACAACACGAACGGGCGCGATGCTTGTTAAGAGCGCTCCGCTCCTGGACCATTTTCTTCCCTCGGAAGGAGGAAAGGAATTCGTGAAAGAAGAGAAAGAGAAAGAGGACGAGAGGAATGACGAGGGAACGGCGTCCTTCGTTAAGGGACGTCAGTGTGGCACCTGGTGCACGATTACGCCAGCAACGCGCGCACATGGGGTTCGCCGATCGCAGTCCCGGGGGTTGAAGGGTCGCTGGATGCCCGACGACATCATGACGGATGGGAACGTGAGTGTCTGTTCCTCCATCGAGACTCGGAACGAAGGCGCCGCCGTCGCGCGTGTTTCGTTCGTTCGGTGTCCACTCTCGAGCTCTCTGCCACGGTCTCGCGGTGTCGAAGTTTCGCGTCACCATCGATCATCGGACGATCGCGTCTTGCGCGCGTGTTTGCTTTCGAGAGAGAGAGAGAGAGAGAGAGAGAGAGAGAGAGAAAGAAAGAGAGAAAAAAATGTCGAGGGTTGCTCGCGTGGCCGAGATGGATAATCTTACTGGGAACACAAAGTCGATTAAAGCGAACATTAAGAGCGATGTAATGAAATCTCGGGGAACAACACTTGCGACCATCTTCACGACGCACAGTGGGAACAAGTGAAAGTTTACTGTTCAGAAATCACTACAGACCGTAGTTCTTAACCGATCGAGATAAATCTTTTTTTAAATTAATCGTTAATAAATTTTAAAGAAAAGTGTGGAGTTCGATTTTTTTAAAGGGTTAGGTTAGGAAATTTGCAATAATAATAATAGTTTGGAAATTATTGTTAACAAAAGATTTAATTAATAATTATAAATTGAATTATTAATTGAATTATTGAATCTACTAAGAAACAGGTATTTTTTTATAATTGACAGCAATATTGTCAACTATCAAATCCTAATTCTAAATAAAATTTGTATTCAGCAACCCCAAAATTCTCTAACGTAGCTTTACTCTCGCTAAAAAAATATGCATTTATAGTCTGTAGTGACTTTTGAGCAGTAAATTTTCATTCATTCCCAGTGTGCGGCACACGTTTTGCACACAATATCTTTCGATCTCTCGCTTAGCTGCTTCGACTCTCATAATATTACATTAAGGGAAAAAGAATTAAAAAATTAGTAAATATTTATCTGTATACTAACAACAGATTTACTTAAATCTTAATTCTTTCATTTAAATAAAATAAATAATTGCTTTCATAAGAAACTACATTGAGAAAAGAGAGTGGTTGAGATATTATTTGAACGAATAAAATTCGTTCAAGCAAATGTTTAGTATTGAATTATATTTGCTATGATGAGAGAGTTATATCAATTGATTCAATTGATATAACTCGCGATTTGATCTCAACCCAACTTACTGCTGCACTAACGCGTTATTTGTTCAACAAATATAATATCTTTTTAAAAGTAGATAACCGCTGATTTTGTTGATTCAACTACTTTTTTCCCCTTATAAAGTTTTTAAGATTCTAAGAAAATGTATGTGTTTTCTTGTTTGAAAAATATTTTATATCAGTAGAAATGTGTGTATGTACTCTTAACACTCCTAAATAAATATTTACTATTTTTTAGATGTTTTTTTTCTTAGCGTTAAAAATAACGTGAATAAACGGTGAAACGGTGGACGGTGAAAAAGCTCGTTGCAAAGTCTCATGCATGAAATATGTTGAATTTTATTTACGAAATTATGCATTGAATGTACACGTTACTTAATTAATTTGCATTCAGAACTCTTTCCTGCCCGTTATTACAACTGGTAAAAAATTAGTGGATATGATAAACATCCTGTATGAATTCAGTAATATTTCTATCCATTTTAATATGAAATAAATGAAATTAAATTGTCCGACGATACAAATACCACTCCTGTCGATGAGAACAAAATCCGACGTCTGGCAACGGAATATCCGTTTAATTGCTCGACACGCGGAATCTGTTAAACTCTCGATTTATAACTACCGATTCTCGCCACGTTCTGTCTGACGCTAAAAAGCGCCGGGACTATTACGAAAGTTCTCGCGAGATATAAAGCGCCGCGACGAAAAACCGATGAGGAAAGGCCACTCGCCTGCGACAAAAGCTCTCCGCTGAATCATTACGCCCTTACGAGCTCTTTGATTTATACGTAGGGAACGTCGTTCCTAAAAGACGACAAAGAAATTACTCGGCATTCGTAGGCTCGTTCGTTCTCTTTCGCTGGGGAAGGGTCGCGGAAGCAGCGCGGACGTCGTAAAAAGCAAACTTCGCCGTCACGGCCCAATTTCACGGGACCTTAAAGCCGCGAACAACTGTTCGCACCTCAAAGAGAGATCAATAGATGACGAACTGCGGTTAAAGTACATATGTCGAATGCGTAAAAAAAAAATTCGAAAAGTCCTAATTCTCGAATCAAACAAGCGAATAGGGAGAGACAGTCTTCCTCATTTTGATAAATAAAACATAGAAACATAAAAATAAAAAAATAAGTATATAGAAAGAATTACAATGACGAAACGTACACTGTTAAATCCGTAGTGTCAAATTATACTCAATTTGAGTTATTTTTAACCACTCCTATAAGTCGCTACTGCTCCTACTAAATATGTCGTTAATTTAACTAATGTAATGGAGTTAAATAATTTAACTTAAGAAATGTATTAAATTTGACTAAAATTTAGTTTATTTTTTATTATGTGCACGTTAATGTAACCTTTATTTTAGTAAAAAATGACTTAATATTGTTTTAAATGGGTTGATTAGATGTGGTTGTTTTTTTAAACACATGTTTTGTGTTAAAATAGTAAATTTTGACACACATGATAGTTAAAAATAACTAAATATTATTTAACTCAAGAAATTGATTTAAATTTGACTCTCCAATATTTAACAGTGTAGCAGAGATTTTTAAGTACCCAGAAATTTAAGAAACCGATATGACAACGCAAAGAAGCATAATGAGAACAGAAAAGTATAATGACAAACGAATATACATGGAGATGAAAATATTATTTCTCTGTAGGGAGAAGGAAAATTTGATGGGTTTTAACCTTAAATGGTATTCGATTGCCGAACACCGACCCTCGATAATCCATTATGGTTCTTGCATCCTCCCTACACCAAACACGCATCCCGTTCCGTGACTCGTACGTTTTCTGGAATTTATCAGGCTGGATTGGATCGTAAATAGGTTTTATACGGTACTCCCGGCCCGAGGGCGGGCTGCAAAAACGCATTCGGGGGAGTAGAAAACCTACCGCCTGACAAAGTATCATCATCAATGAAACGTTGAGATGCAATTGTCTGCCTTACATACTAAAAACTCTAATTTTATCACTAAGAAATCTGTAATCTGTACGTATATGTGTATTACACATTTTTCATATCAAATAACAGATCAATAAGTATATAAATAATTCTGTATTGTGTGTTTTTGCTTAAAATAAGCGAAGATTTATAAGTATTATTTTAGGAAAATATATTGAGAGAATTCCATAATCAATTAAAATTCAATCTGTACAAATCCATTGCATTTATTTCGTGTTCTGATCATAATGAATTGATATAGTCATTAAAAAAAAAGAAAAACAATTACAGCCTAAAAGCCTACTTCCAACGACTTTTGGAATCTACGTCGTCTCTGGGCAGCGAAATGTGAAGCCGTGGATTCGAGTGGAGGAGTCCCTCCGCCGGGGAGCGAAAAAAGGCTCGACGTGGCGGCAGCCCTACGCCATATTTACGCACTTGCGGCGGTCGTGCCAAACTCGCATACACCACACCACGATGGGGCACAAGCGTGACGACGCGGGCACGTTAAGGGCGAAGAGAAGAGAGGGCGGGGACCCCTTTAATCTTCGCGGATCAAAACGTCGCGACGGCACGAGACGTTCCCTCGCCTAGGAGGTACGTGATTGCTTCGTGTATTCAAGTGGAAGCCTAACAGCATTTCAAAGGGATGGGCACCGCAAGGAAAATTGCATTGTAATTAAAACCGCCGCGCCGCCGCATTCTGGTTGCATCACGCCGCATCGCCACCCCGAACAAACAAGTGCGCCGAATGCATTCGCACCGCATGCGCGCATCGCGGCGTTTGTCGGCTTTTCTCGCCGATAAAAGATTACGACGATCAGAACGTTATATCAGCGAACGCATTACGAAGGATTCGTATTATTGATCAACAATATTGATCAAAACCACGTGCGAATGTCGATTGTATATTGGAAATGTTGGAGAATTGAATCGCGTGCACGCACACTCGAGGAAATAGAAAACTCCTCTTGTGATAAACTACGTCAATGACATGTCCAAATACAATTGTGTCTATTCTACATGTAGACGAAAAGAACTCTGAGGTTATTATTCTAAATCACTTTAAACTTATTACTGATAAAAATAACTGATATACTGACTATATAAAAAATTTTGTGTAAAATTTAACGCAATTAACGCACCCAACTTATCCACTTCTAATTTCTGTGTTTTTAACTTAATATAAGACAATTATATTAATTATGTAAACAAATAATACAAATAATATGTCGAAAATTAACACAAAAAATGTAATACTTGGACGCTATTGATGTGTTGTTGTAACACTTTAAAATGATAAATATGAATTCAATGCACAGAATAATCAAAGCAACACGACGGCAATATGTTCAATTGATACATGTATATGTTAAAAATTTCTATACACTGAAAAAAAAATACTTGAAAAGTTATTCCTGTAAAATAAAGTTTATCTCTGTGAATAAACTTTATGTCATACAAGTAAATTTTCAAGTATCTTTCTTTCAATGCACGGATCAACGTTAACATAAGTAAAAAATGTTTTTTTACCGCGTACTGTGATGAAAACAACGCACGTCTACATTTGAAATTTAAGCAATTTTTATACTTTCACAGTAAAATAGTGTACAAACAATATCACTGCAAAAAATTGATGCAATAAGATACTCCGACAGAAAACTAATTTATAAGTACGCATGCGTAGGAGGAAGTGATATGATATATGATAACATGCTAATGTTAGTATCATGATTCCACATGCACGCGACACGTATCGCCGCAACGATAGACATGAATGATTCATCGTAGTTGCAATATTCATCCGTAGTGCTCGTAATGATTCTCCCGTCGTCTCTTCCTAGCGTTATGGAGAAGGAGGGGCGAAATCTATGAACCGTAGAGAATAAGCAACTACAAAGTATGCAAACGATGTTCACGTGTAGGAAGACACGGCTCGCCTCACGCAGGAAAAGTGATCGCCGTATAAGACAGCTGCTTACAAGATATCCGAATGAATCATCGAAACGAACGCGCGCGATCATTAAGTAATTAATTAATCGTAATAAGCCGTAAATTTCACGTAATCGCCCACAGACTTTAATTGGCTTTTAATAAGCCGCGCTGATTCGATTGTCGTCGGTGTTTGCGCCAGCTTTTTGCGCCGGCATAGACATAAACTTACTGTTAGATCGAGTGAAATTAAATTTCGTTATATGTTAAAAGTTTCATGTAATATATATTGTTCATACACACGCATACAAATTCTCTCTATCAATTTATATTAATAGTATTAAGCGGATATCTTGACAACTTTACCGACAAGATACTGACTTTTTCTGCAATTTGCGTCGTATTGATTGCATAAAATTAGAAATGCTTTCACACAACGTAAGCTGTGTAAAAATGAATTGAAGCACTGTTCAATATGTGACAAAAATAGTAAAAAAAGTTCCCAATTGATATGTCGAGCTGTTAGCATAACTGCTTCTTTGAAACAAAAATTCTACACTTCATATATACCAAATATGTGTCTGCTCTGCTTAAATAAACTTCAAAGAACATTAATGGAAATGGAATTGGAATTTTTACAAGTGAATTTAGAAGCTTCAAAATAGACGAAAAGTTTGCAGAAAATTTTCTATGTGTGCGTGATTAGGTTTCCCGCTAAATACAGTGAAGAATACACATTTACATAAAATCTATTTATACAAAAAACACGAAAAAAATAGTGCGATGTGTTACTTAATATGACAATCATCTCTACGTTATCGAAATTTGTGAAATACGTCACTCACCTTGGTTATTAATCAATTTATCTTAACATTATTTAAAATATTTAAATATTAATTAAAATAATATGAATGAATGAATAAAATAATGTTAATATTAATGAATAAAATAGTTGTTTAATTTTTCCGAATTTTATTATTCTATTCAGTGTCAACAGACAAATTTGATTTCTTTTCTCTTCAATTCACTTACCTCACTTCTACGTCAAAATCATTGCTTATTCCAAATCAGGAAATTATGTTAAACATCTTCACAACATCCGTTCATCCGACATAAGTACGTTTCGTGTTAGATCAAAAATTCAACGTACGTGTCATTAAGTCAGAAACCTACTCATCATTCGTTCAATTATGCGGAGAAAACTGCCGACGCGATCGCTCATCGATGCTCCCCAAGTCGACATCCACGGAGATGGCTTGATTTCTTTCGATACAAGGGTCGGGACAGGCGAGTGTCGTTCCGATGAACTGAGCTTCGCCACGGTAACGCAATTTCGTCCACGGCTAGCGGGAGAACTGACCCCTCGCAAACCTGGAAAAGGTCATCCTCGCCACCTTCGGTTTCGGGGAGCACGTTCGACCCTTCGCACCATAAACGGATTGTTAGCATTGATTAAAGCGCACTGCGGGTTTCTGCGGAACGCTTCTTCTCTCACCGCATCCAGATCCTGTCTCACCATCCTGACTCTCTCTCTCTCTTTCTCTATCTCTCTCTGACTCTCTATGCGCCAGGAGTGATTCCTTCGTACGCGCTAAGCGCTGTGGAATGGTTTATGTCCCGCATACCCTGTGCTGGAGGAGAATTGCTTCCGATCGGGCCCTGGTTTGCCAGAGCCGAGGGTGGACGTCGCATTGTCGAAAGTGCTTATAAATCTTAATTAAAGCGCGTCTCGGCAGAACCTGACCGATGCGCATTCTGCACAGGATATCGGAAACGCAATCGACGCCGCCAGAGCGGACCCTGGAAGACTCTGAAGCTCCCCTGAGGAATTATAGGGATGCAATCGCGAGAGACGATCTTTCACGTGAATTTGCGAAACAGCAATAATAAGCCGGAATTTCTCTACTTCACGAGAGACACCCAGAATCGAAATTTTGATCCTATTTTCGGCCTTGATATTTCACTTAACGACTACTTTGATACCCTGTGAAGCTTATACTAACATTTTGAATTCTATGTGACCTACTAACTTTGTCGAACTTTAAATTTTTTAGAATCCATAAATGGCATTTTGCACATTTTTTGCCATTCAGAAAGGCTAAGTGGAGTTACAATTTCCATGTGTACCAAACATATATTCATCAAAATATACAGATGCTTTAAAAAGTTTAGGTCGAAAGTAGAGCTAAAATTTCAACGTGATATTTTTTACCTATCTCTCCAGTCGAAATTTTGGTTCTATTTTCGATCTCAATATTCCATTTAAGGCTCCTGACCTTTCACATTGTCTTTCTCTTTTTAATGATGTCAAAAGCAAGAAAATACATGCTAAAAATTCTTGTGAAATACGTTGAAATAAAAAGATATGTAGTGAAATATTCTATGCATTCGTCTTTTGCTTTAATAATCAATAATTTGTCGTAAATTAACGTCACAATTCATCTTGTTAACCTTATTGTTATTTCTTCGCATTCGGGTTAATTTACAATAAATGATTGTAATTTGGTTCTTAGAACAAAAAAGGAGTGTACAGAATATTTTACAAATTTGTTTAACTGAATACAAGTGTTACTTTATAGATATATATTTTTATTTCAACGTATTTCGCAAGAATTTTTAGCATGCATTTTCCCGCTTCTGACGTCGTTAAGAAGAAATAGACAATGCGAGAGGTTTAACGTCTACTTTGATATTTTGAAACCTATATTAATCCGTTTTTATTTTTTTATTTAACTTGTCAACAATTTTACCGATAGAACCTTTTTAGAAACTACAAGTGGCTCCAAGTAGGCGCTAAGTACTTCAGATATTGATCCTTCAAAGTATACAGAGTAATTCAAAGAGAGTTACAGAGTAATTCAAATATTGTATACTTTCAAGTATAATTTCAAGTATACAGTGTTTTTCAGAAGGTTTAGGTAAAAAATAAGGATAAAATGTCGACTCTCTCTCTCTCTCTCTCTCTCTCTCTCTCTCTCTCTCTCTCTCTCTCTCT
>NW_022639495.1:1864726-1904273 GCF_010583005.1 Odontomachus brunneus
TCTCTCTCTCTCTCTCTCTCTCTCTCTCTCTCTCTCTCTCTCTCTTCTCTCTTCTGGGCATGCTACGCATTTAACTAAAACTTTAAAAAATAAAAAAATATACAAGAACGCATTATGAGAGATAAATTTTTCGAAAATAATGATTTTTTATGGTAACTGCGAGACCCGCATCTTACATTATTTTACCGTCGAATTCTTCGACACGCAGCTCTCGCGCCGAGCGACAACTTCGTGCACTTTCCGTATTCGCGAAGGGAACTGATTTACGTCGAGCAAAGATAACCGGCTAGAGCTCTCGCGGGGAAATTTATGGATCCCGTAAAACACGAGTACTCCTTGTCGCGATCTCAGAGTACCGACTAAATAAAAATACGCGAGCTGGGAAGCGTTTTATATCGCTCACGACGTCTCGAAACTCAAGCCCCACGTAATTGTGGCCTCCTTTATTTTCGGTCGTCCATGGGGAGTGTGCTCGGTACACGAGACGAAGACGACGTCTTTTCACTCTCCCGAGGCGGACATTTTTTTCCTCAGCGGCGCTCAAGAGAGACAGAGTCGCATAAAAGAAAGCTTTTCCGCGTGCATTATGCCCGCCTAATGCGCCCGACTGGTGCATAATGGATGTCAGATGCCATGGTATGTATGCGCGAACAACCTTCGTAACGATGCAGGTCGTCTCTGCCGTCTTTATAGCGGGAGGCGCGCATGGCTGTGCTGAGCGCGCTCCGAACTCGCGCGCACGGAGAAAAAATTATTATCTTACACATCGTCGAAAAAAGAAATGTGAATATAATTGCTCTTTGTGAGCCGGTCTGCCGGGCGAAATACGAGCGCGGCCGCGGCCGTGTGAAACGTGATATCGGCTGCAACGTCGAAATACCCGTGCTCGGTGCCCGCGATGAAACCGCTTTATCGGAGGCCCAATTCGCGCAACACCATTATCCGCAAAGTCACAGGGGCGCACGATAATTAGACGAGGTAATTAATTCCTCGGTGCGCGCGCACAAAGAAAAACGATACGCGCCGGGTCTTCCCGATAGCCGCGCTCGCGATCACGGCGATACGATAAAGCGCCACCGGAGATCGTCTCGCTCGGACAGAAAGGGGCAGAAAAATAATTTCTCTTTGTTTATTATCGCCTGTTGGCGCGGAGGGCCGGGCGCCTCTCTTACGGACACCCCACTGCGTCTCTCCCCGAGCGGAAGTAACTGGTCGGCGCGAGTGCCCCGGGAATTTTTATGCTCCCGTGACAATTAATTACGGGCGCGCGCGGAATCGCGGCCACGCGATTCGCGGATCCATCAGAAAGACCGCCGGTGCCGATGCGCCGAGCGGCCCTCTCGTTAACGCGTGTAATTAACGAACTGCGATCGCTAATTACTACGGCCGGGGTGCACGGACGAATTTCTGAGATCCGCTAATTACCCCCGCTAATCTGATTAACTAAATGCGCGCCTTTCTGCGGGCTCTCTCTCTCCCTCCTCTCTCTCTCTCTCTCTCCCTCTCTCTCTCTCTCTCTCTCTCTCTCTCTCGACTATGAGCATTACCTTTCCTCGGCGATGGCGCCGGCAGCGGCGGTGTTCGCGGTAGCAGAGGCTCTCTCGTGCGTGCCACCGACGTATCACGTAAAAATGTCGTTAATGCGATCGATCCGGGTGGTCCCTTTCTCGCGATTCGAAACCATTTTGGACAAATTGCACCCCGACACGCGCTTCTTCGCTCCGGGCCGACTGCGGCGCGTGGCCGCCCGTGGCTTCTCGTGACTGTTCGTGATCGAGTCGTGACCGACGCGTGCGAGGGATCAAACGCGGCTATAAGAGCCGCGGTTAACCCTCCGGTGCACTTTGGGCGAAAAATGATCTCGTGTATGTTTTCCGTAAGGTTTTTTTTTATCCCACACGAGAAACGCCGGGTTATTGAAACTTTGATTTTTCCGCAGCCACGCGGAGATACTCGATCGTTGAAACTTTTATTCCGTGCCGTAGTAACGGATCAGTGATAGCCCGATTTTTCTTTTTGCCACGTATAATTTCTACCGTGTGTATTGATATAAGATCGATTACAAAATATTATTTCGCCACGTTAACACGTTATTATTACGCCACTGACCCTTACAGTGAATGGGTCATTCGCGTGTCCAGGAATTTTTAATGATTTTGCATTTTTTTATCTCAAAATTTCTAAGGCTTTATATGTATTTCAAAAAGTTATGATTCTTAGATGTTTTTTTCATAGATTAAAAATAATTAAAAAACAATTCTTGTTAAAAAATCAAATACAACTTTATTTCTTTTTTTAATAAATTCACAATCTATTAGTTGAAAGAAGCTGCATACATTTTTTTCAGAATAGTTCAATGGTTTTAGGTTGACGAAAAAATGCGTCGGGCATGAGTAAGCCCACCCTTATGCACTATTAAAGTGCTAGAGAAAATATCGTAAAGATTAATATATACTATCGATTAACTTTAATAATCTAGACACACACGCGCGACGAAAGTAGTCTCCATTTCTCTCATTTCACCGATCGCCACCTCCCGTTTGCGGATTCAGTAAGATCGATGTCAATCGATTCTCGGAAATTCGGCATTTCACGCGCGAGACGAAATAACGTGCGATGGATGCGCGGGACTGAGTGCACGGAGTCGTTCTCATTTCTAACGAGTCGCTGGAGATTTGATCTTCCTGGCGGAAGCGAGCTCCAATACAGCTTAATGGCCCGGGAGACAAACGCCATGACGATCTCCACACGGCCTTCCTTCTCTTTTGCCGGCGTCGGGGCACGGGGATCCACCCCGTGCATTCACCCTCGTCGAAGCCGTGATTTGATTCTGGGGACTCATCTTCTCGATTGGGGGCGCACTAACTTTTCAATCAGCCGTCAACTCCGCGGTTGCGAGAGGGTGGAGCACCAGAGGCGGCCATCCCCAGTGACATGCATCGGAATTTCTCGCCAAATCCACATTGCGTTACACGGTGATATATTGTTGTGGTTAAAACATCGCAGATGCCCTCAAAAGTGTGGACTTTTCATATCAGTCATATGTTGAGGCCTTTAATTAAAAAGCCAATACAATCGATCGACGCATCAAACATGAATCCGACAAAGGTTCCTAAAGCATTTCGTGCAAAGTGTAAGACTCTAGAAATTGTAACAATATAAGAAATAAAGGAATAATTTTTAACTTTAATATACAGCCGTAAAATGTAAAACGCGAAGGACACAGTTTGACCTTACTCCAAAATAAGGGATGTTATAACAACACGTTAACACGTCTCCGCTTTTAACACGCTATATTAGCAGATTAAATTAACATACATGAATGTACTAAACAAGTGTTCTAATCTCAAATATCGTCTCTCAAGTCAGACTTGAACTCAAAGTTAGATGAAAGTTTCTCAATTGAATCGCAAATATAATGTCACATATATCATGTAATTCAACTGAAAAAAAAAACTTAGAATTGACTCTGAATAAAAATCTAAATATCTCGCCTGAGACAAGTTAGAGGTGGTAACTATTAGTATGTGCCTTGTGAAGAGACTGTATGTGAATGTTGAAGAGACGATATGTTTGAGGTTACATTCGGAGACGATGTATGAAAACACACGTATGTCAATTTAAATTACTGGTATAGTGTGTTAAAAGTGAGGACGAGCGTTGTTATGACACACTTTGTGATCATTTAAGAGATTCGTTTAAGAGAGAATCTCAAATTCGGGACAACATTTTGATATTCGAGTCGTAATGTGCTCGAGCTGTCCGATAGAAGCGAATTAACAAGATGATTCAGCACGACCGTCTTCAATGCGAAATAAATATACGAAAGGAAGAGATATTCTCACAAGACATATACAATAACACACCGTGAATCGCGGGCGTATGCATACAGTTACACGCCGACGGCGTGGGAACTGCGAGGTGTGCATTCTTAAACGCCGTGTACGCCCTGAAATTTATACACATCCACGACCCGGCGCCATTAAAGTGGAAATAACGGAAAGAGATTGCCAAAGGATCCTTTGAATGCTTCGATATTTCTGAATTATGGCACACGCATATATCACGTCCACGTTCCCACATTAGAGAACGTCAAGATGTATCCGAGCGCGATCATGCCGAACTACATGGCGCGTGTGTGTAATTACTTCGGCATCATGTTTACTCGTTTATCACACGTAATCTCCGTATCCAAAAACAGGGACAGATTTCGGTACGAGAGAACGCATAGCTCTCTCGCAAGTGCAACTTGCCGCGAACGAGAAATCGCCACTCCGCGTTCCCGTTTCTTGTCCCCCCCCTGCTTCTCTCTACGCCCACTTCCCGAGCATTAAAATTGAGCAACGATACCGCGGCGTGTAAAAACGACCAAATTTCGAGGGAAGAATGTAAAGCTTTTAGAGAGGAAACCGCAGCGGCGCGTGGAAAAAGTGGCATGTTCGGCTGAAATCGTCGCAAATGAGACAGGCTGCGAATTCCGACGGAATTCCTGAACATGGAAATCCGACGAGCACACGTCGATCCGACCACAATATATCGTGTCCGAGGGCCCTCGCGTCCACGGCCGTTTCGAGAGCGGCGAGGAAGTTTTGTCGATACCCGCGTACATTCTCCGCACCTATAACGAATTCCGATACGCCACGCAGAGTTTAATATCGAAACTGCGGATATTAACTCATTTAAAATCATTTATCGCGCGCATTACTCGCTAATAACGCGCCCGACACTTTGGCGGGCGCGCACGAAATCGAGAATTCCACGATGCATAATGGACCGCAAAATATGACAGATTAATCGTCGAATCGTTGATTATCATTGCACAACGCGACAAAACGACGCAGGAAAAATTTTACGCTCAAGACTGCCAATTTCAATCCTTTGGCACCTGCCAGATTGGACATGATCACTAATGACGACGAATAGAAGGATATAGGAACGTACACCGCTTCGCAAAATTGCCGATAAATTTTCATCGCTGCGTATTTAAGTGATCCTTAGCGTTTAACAGGATGCTAAAGTAGAAGACAAACTACAACAATGTCAATAAAAGGCGATCGTTAAAACGTTACGTCGGATAGGCACTAACACGATTACGCTTTCCCGTCTTTCTCGCACATATAGATTTTATATAAATGTGTAAACTGCATTATATTTTACCATGTTTCGCAAAAAACATAACCACATGTATATAGAAATCTTTCTACGAACTTTCCAACCCTTTCGCTACCAACGGGACATATATTTTCTTCAGCATTAATAATATTCATGTGAATACAAATCTTTTTCGACATTCAGAACACATCAGCTATCACTGCACTTATTACTGTTGCGACAAGTATGCCCTCCCAAACATTTCAGTGGGATATTAGTGTCCCAGTCCTATTCTTTTGGCGTCAAACACAAAACTTTAAACTTTTCTTGTTGTTAAAACTACATTATATTAATATATTTAATGAAATAAAAGTAAAAAAAATTGTAAGAGGCTTAAGAAACAAAACAAAAAAATTAAAATTTTTAAATTCAGTTGACTGATTAAGCGTAGCTATACTTTTTCTATGAATTTTAAAAGGCATTCAATAAGAAAATATATCTCCTGAGAATTACTGGAAAATAAATTTTTCTATTAGTTATAGAATGTATGACAAAAGTCATTGAAAGAAAGTGTTGCTGCACTAACAATATTCTTTGACATTTTCTTGAGCGGTGCAAACACATGTTCAAAATATGCAAGCTGTAAAACTTTTGTATCGAGACAAATATTTAACTGACAGCTCGAGATGTCAATTTTAAAGTTTTTTGTCACTTTTATCATACATTGATTGATGCTTCAATTTATTTTTGCGCATACTTTCATTGTCTGAGAGCATTTGTGATTTTGTGCGACCAATGCGATGTACTTTGCAAAAAGAATTTTCAGTATTTCGCCAATAAAGTTTCCAACTGTAACCTCCCTTTAATGATAATAATTTTCAAATTTTTTTCTTATTCGTAACTTATTTTTAAATTCAATAGATTAATATTTTTATTTTCTATATTTTAAGCAACTTCTATTGTTTAGTGATAATAATTTCTAAATTTCTTCATTCGTGATTTCTCAAGCTCGTTTAATATTTATCATTTCGCTTGATAGAGAAAATTCAATTTTTACAGACTAAACAACAAGGAAAGACACATAGAAGGAGAACAATTACTTTCTTTTGTTTGACTGCTTTGATAAGAACGAGAACTCTCGCGACGAATCAAGAAACGTATGAAATGGCGTACGGAAAAATAGGATGATTGCTTCAGCCGTAGCTGAGGGGAAGAAAATGGCAAGCGCGCCGACAACGAAAGTACGACGACAACGATTATTTCACTTTCCCAGCAAATGGCACATAAACATAGCCGCAGGGTGCGGAGGGAAGGTCGACAACGGATACGGCAAGCAACCCGGGTTAACCAACCGAATAGAAGTATGATTTATAAGAAGGAGGTTACCTCACGGGAAAATGAGAGTTCTTGCTGTTCGTGAGGCAACGGCAAGGCCATCAACCCTGGAAGAAATGTACCGGCGTCTGTTGCAGTTCTACCGCTTAATAAAACAATATCGAAATAATTTCGGTAAAACTATATACGTGTGTGTATTTCTGTATATGTATAATTAATGGAGATCTCTGCTCAAACTAAATCTACACCCTAAGCTTATCATTAAATTTAATCATTCGCGCACGAAAATAACGCAGGAATAATACTTTTTATTTCTTATTTATTCTCTTTCTCCTTTGAAGTACAAGATCTTCAAAATTCAGATTCTAATAAAATATTCATGTCAAATGTCTAGAATGACAACTCAAGAAATCATTCTTTTTAAAATTAATTTTTTCTATTTTTCTATTTTTACAGAATAGGGATGATTTCACCGTGTAACCAATGTGTAACAAAATATTTCTATTCCTAATCGTTCTTTGGTCTTTATCTTATGCTCCTTTTTTAGACAATTATCTATTAATTAGAAGTACAAAATAAAACAACATGATATGGCTTTTGTTATTACAAATTATAAAATATTTAACACTATATATAGTATGATCTCATGGTGAAACCACCACTGCGCTCCAAAAGACTAAAAAATTTTCTAACATTTCTTCTCTCTCTTTCCCTCCATCTCTCTTTTTCTCCTATCTATTCATCTGATATTTCTACTATTTTTAATATTTTTTTTAACATTTTCTTAATTATCTGATATTTCTATAATTAACACATAATGTGTGTTTCATTTCAGCTATGGAAAACACGAGAACTGAAATGTATTGTGTAAAGCGAAGATATTTCATAAAAATCAGTTTCACAAAGTTTCTCAAAAATGTTTGTCCATTCCTTATCGACGTGCCTCTTGTATCGTCGACAAGAGCGCTCCTTCGAATCTCCCATTCCCTTTATCACCTCTATCGGAGGCGCAACGCGGTTTGTCGCGGGTGTAAGAGTTTCCTAATACACTTAACGATCTCCGCGCTTCGTATCGTTCGCTGTTTCACGGTCATTTCTCTCCGACCCTGAAATTAGTGGGGCGGAAAGATACGCGAATCTCGGATATATTCCCGGCAAGTGGCGGGCAACCGCCCAAAACACTCCCGCCGTTCCGGAAGTGAGAGGAGTTTCGGAAAGGTGGGGAAAGAGGGAGGATTTACGGCCGCTTTGTTTCTCGTCAGACGGTCGGAAAAGAAGACGATGTGCGACTGGATGAGATTGCAACTCGATACGCGCTCGCTTTCGGCTCGAGAGACTACATTAATACGAGCGAGTTCGCACGTTGATACGGGCGAGCGAGCGACCGAACGAACGATCTCGACGGTGAGGCCGCGCGTTTCTCGCCGATAACTGGAAACTTGCCGTCCACTGCACTAACGTAGGAGATTTGTTAAGGGGATATCGTTATCGTGTGGCAACCGTGCGCGTGTAATTACAGGGTTGCAGCGCATCGCGTGTGTGCCGGTGTATACACCGCCAGCAGCGATGAGACTCTCAAAGGAGCGCTTTACTTGCGCTTTTCAAGCGAGCCAAGTGCAACCACATGAACCGCGACAACCTTCGTCGTAGGTGCGCTCCTGTCCTTACCAATAGCCTGCAAAGTGCAGCGTTCAAAAGGCGTTACGACCGCCTTGAGCGCTGCATTGTTGCGTATCGCCGCGTCAAGAATATCGAAATACAAACACTCTGGTGGAAACGCATGCAGTTTATGTAGACGAACTTATTTACTGTTTAGTTATTGTCTAGTATTAGTGCATTAACATTAGTCGTAAAAATATTGCGTAGGAATTGAATGAAAACTTGATGGTGTTTTCTATTGGTTAAAGCAGTTTGCTGTACAATATATACGTAGACTGATTTTTTCTAAGACGCAGTATCCGTATTAGTGCACCTTTATAATGACGCGTATTATATTATCTGTCATGGATACTCTTCAAATAAATTTATTTGTATTGTTTAAAAAAGGATTTTATAAAACTGCGTGATCAATGAGTAAATATATGTAGAGAAACATACAGCACAAGAAATAAGAAATTGAGGGAAATAAGGCATTAAAAGTGAACGGGGGTGAAAAGACAAATGGGGTATATGTTAATAATACGAAATTTAAGTTATAAAAATGGATAAGAAGATAGGAAAAACATGAATATATATTACGCAAATATTTCCTACGCTATAATTCTCATTAACATTACAATTTTTTAATTAGAAAGTATGCACAAAAATGAAGTACTGTTAGGGAAAATATTCCCATTTGATGAACATCAGAGACTTGATTACTACTCAATTGAATAGTTTTCTGCTCATTTTCCGTTATGTTTTTGTTCAGTAAGTGGTTTCAAATTTTGTGCAGTAACTTCAGGAAAAGCGTTATCTCAATTGGGACTCCAAGTTTTATTCTTCAGGGTTACTAGATAAAAATTAATATAATTCACCTATAAGTGCTCGAAAATTGCTCTAAATTTCTACCAAGCCAAATACAGAATCGGACTTGTTGCAGTTCCTTATTTGAAGCACTACATTTTAAAAAACTTTTTTTTTTAATGTAAAATATTACAACCGAAATAATTGATGAAATCTTTAGAAACAGAAGTAACAAGCTTTTTCGATTTGAAGGAGCCTTGCGATAATCCAGCATTCTCGTTTCTCATACCGAGGATTCATCCTCCCCCGTCAACGAGACTGCCTGACGACAACTGCGACCGAATCCGATTAATCAGTTCGAAAGATCCTTTCGCGAGCCGCGTTACGGAGCAATTAAAGGGCAGAATTAATTGCGGCCGCATGCCGGGAAAAATAAGTCCATAAATTAACGGCGCGCACCACGTCGCGCTTCCCCTTCTCTTTCTTCCTCACTCTCAATCCACCCCCGCAGAAATCCACCCCTGCTCAATCTTTTCTCTTGCCACGGATAACTTATTGCCCCGACAACGCACTATGCATTTCCGAAGCGATTAAGCTGCCACACGGCTTTTTTTGCATCTCCCTCCTCGTACCCTCTCCCTTTCCACCCTCGTCGGCGTGTCGTTACGATTGCGCGACGGGAAACTCCGAAAAAGTTTCCCGCGGGAGTTCGCGACGCCGGTGGTTGAGACAGCGATCCATTCTTGCTCTGTATCGCGTAACTCGTTCCGCGACTATAATGCTAGCCGAATTTCAAGAGACTATACTGTTGAAAACGTTAAAATAAAGATTTTATTGTCGTCCATATCCTTCCGTTTTTATTACAACCTCCCGAATGAATAATTTGTCAGCTATAACGCTCTGTCTAATTATCGGTGCTCCTATGCAAAATAAATTTTATACTGGATAGCGATCTTTGTAACAGATCTGATTCTGCGAATATAATATTATGCGTGTATAAGTATATGATAAATAATTTTAGATAAAATATTAATATGTGTGTATTAATATTCTGTTTCCTAATATTTATATCATTGTTATTAGGAATGTATATCTAAACTGAATTAAAAAAGTAAGGTACTATAGTTTCTAATAGATCTATTGCAAATAATTGGTATCATTTAATATATTTACGTCTTCTGTGTCCCGTATCCACTTTTCATTGATTCCTTCCTTTTTCTGTTCTCAGCATTGTAGCTATTGCGTAAGAACTAAATTTTATTTATGCATTCTTTTTGATCAATGTGTGACCATACTCTACGGACTTACACCCTTAAGGTGCTACAGGTTCCAAAATCGAGGGAGGACACACACTATCCTTAACTATTCTTTTCCGCCGTCGAGGCCGCGAAGAGCGAAGGTCCTGGCCATTGGAAAACGCTGACTGAGAAGTAAATGCCGGCGGTGAGGGACGTCGACGCTTTTTTTATGTGACACAAAGTAGCACTTTGCCAAATGACCCGAATCTTTTTAGGGGTGCGACCACTGTCGTCGTTGACGTCGCACGAAATCACGCGGGGGGCAAGGATCGGGAATTCGTTTCTTGGAGATTGGAACGACCGTAAAGATTGCGCCGCGCGACGCAGGTTCTCCTCCATTTTCAAACCTCTCACATTCTCATTCACGAATGAGCGACATTAATTTCATAGCTAAAAGTAACAGGCGCGGCCTCTGCTGTATTTCTTCGAGTGGTTCGCACGATGCGAAGATTCGAGGAAACCTGCATTTTGTAATGACGAAATGTATGAAAAGAAGAATGATGGAAACTCATAGCATCCCATATCGAGATAATATAAATAATATTATGATATAAATAATTCTGAGAAAAAATTTGATATTTGATATTTGGGCTTTTCACGATATAGAAAAATTCTGGAAAGCCCGGTTGGAATCGCATTTCTTACAGGTTTCCTATCAATAAGTCCAACCTACGAGATCTACAAGAAACGTGACTCCAATCCGGAAGCCATTCTCAGAATAATTATATAAATATCAACAAAGTATACAAATTTATTAATTTGTTAATTAGAGACACACATACAAGTGCAGAAAAGTATCACTCTACTGCTAAGAAAAGTGATTACTCAGTTTACTTTCCTTCTTTTAAATAATAATTATCTTCAGCAAGGAATATTTTCTCCATAGTGATCTTAAGATATATATGTGACGAATTTTATAAGAGCTCATTATCACGTAAAAAAAGAACTTATTTTCTTTACAAGAATATCATAAAGCTTGGTCGAAAAAAAGTTCATTCGACTCTACGTAATAGGCAAACCAAACTTTAATTTTAATTCAATATTTTTATTTGGAATGCTAAACTAGTAGAATTCAGAGCACATGTTGAATAACTTTTATGCTTATAGCGAATTGATGGCAGATTTTCGGATAGATAAACTTACGAAATAGTCGAAACGAGTAATATTTATTTGAACGCAGTATGTATTTTTCTCTGCGTGTATAAGGCGTAACAAAATAAACAATTCCCCGTTACGTTATCACTGCACTTATATCATGCAATAGAGGAAGAAACACAATTTTCCACTACATACACACAACCATAAGATAATAAACTTCTAAAAATCGGGAAATTGCGAAGAACGACGTCGACACTTGTAAATCTCGCGTCGCGCCAGCACTTGCTAGGGTCTCAACGATGTCGTTAGAAAAACGTAGGGCAGGATCGAGTCAATCTCTGGTGGCAAGTGCAAGATTCGTTCCCGCGTGTACATATACATACATACGTACATAGGCACGGTTACTCGCGCAGGTATGCGCGCGCGGCGCGATATATCCGGTTTATAAATATTAAACCGAGATCACCGAGGGCTCGGAGGTGGGTATCATAACCTTAAGACGCCGCGCCGCGTATGGAGGGAGGGGGGATCATGTGGGATTTGCGGACCGTATCCCTCGTTCCGCGATATTACCCCTTACACCCTCACGACGGACTTACTACTCGAACGCGCACACGCTCTCGCCGAGCGATATAACCATATACTCGGATGTTATTCGCGGCATTATGCCGGTGTTGCATGTATGACGCCGATGAATAATAGCGACACGACCGCATATTTCCGTAGAACGCGGGGCAAAGGAGACTCGTTCTCCGATTGATTTTCCAATGCGACTCGTCGAACTGCGAAAGGGCGGGCAAGAGAGGGAGGAGGGAGGAAGGGAGAGGGAGAGAGAGAGAGAGAGTGTTCCTCTCCACAACGATTTCTCGAGGGGGTGCCGACAGCGTTTGGATTATGGCGAGAGCGTGTCAAGGGCCAGCCGGGAAACGAATTAGACTTCCGCGTCTCGGGACGAGGATTATATTAATCATGTCACCACCTTGCAACCACGCGCTCTTTCTATCGGTTCTTCCGCGAGCCAATCGTCGCGTTCGCAAATTAAAGTTTTCAACTGTCAAGCTCCAATTGTCAAAATTATATCCTTGATAGAAATTTAACTCGAGCTCGGTAGTTCTCGAGCAGTTACTGGACAATTATGTTCACTTTTGTCTAATAACTGAAGAGTGAAATTACCTGGGATCCCAATCAAGATGTCACGCTACTCCTGCAGTTACTGGTTAAATAAATAAGAAACTATTCAACTGAACAATGATTAAGTCTGCTGCTTATAAAACAAGTAGGCTTACTCTAATAATATTTCATGCCCATGCTCTCTAATTGAGAAAATGTAATATTAATGAGAGTCATAGTACAGGAAATCTTTGCATAACATATTTTTATGTCTTTCGCCTTTTTGCATGACATAATTCACAATTAGCAAATGACATGTGTCTTTTCATGCATTTTTGAAGTTACTATTTCATCAGATTCTGAGTCTGAGCTATCATGACTGTTTCTCATATTACACAGTTTGTCATATCATTATTATCAGAATAGTCTGACGTGTTTATTACAACGCAATTCTATATTATTAACATAAATTCCACTTATCTTTTTGCTCACTTTTATTTCTAACCTTGTCTGTCGTCTCTGTCACAAAGCTTCATATTCAAATCAAGTATCTTATTTCCTCCAATTTCTTTTCTTGCTCTATGTTTCTCTACACATTTCCCTTCATCCCTTAAAATTGCGTTTTTGTACAATTTTAAACTCATTTTTTAACAACATAAATAAATATGTTTGAGATTTATTCACGACACACTTTATAATACGTATACATTATAAAACTGAATTAATATCATTGCTACTATGTTTTGAAAGGATCGGTTTGCATATTGTATAATAAAGTGCTTCGATCACTGTATCAAGTTTTCGTCCAGTTTCTACGCAGTATTTTGATGCAACTAACGAGACTATATTAATACTGGGCAATAACTGAACGGATGTTTACGCAAACTAAATTCATTTCTATCAAAGATTTTACTATAATATTCACAAATCAATCAATTTTAGCTATTTCCACAAATGCTTAAATATTCAAACATATAAATATTAATACTTGCACTTAACGCTTTTCTCATCGCTCAATCAGGACTATTCTATAAAGTTGTAAACATTAAACTCTCTAAGCATATCCTTCAAAATGCGAGAAAAATGTTAATTGCAACTGGAGCCAAACTTGTTGGTTAGTTTTTACGAAACATTCTACACAAAATCGTAAGAAATCGCCTCGTCTCCTATTCTCCCCCTCGTGTTTCATTTACGTTGCCGTCTTTCACGGAAAGGGATTGAAGAGCCATGAGGGAGTAAGTTTACACCCCAGTCGTGCGCACGACTTCTCGTTATTAATTACTCCAAAATCCAGAAGCTGTCAACGGGCCGCGGCTCTGCGGCGTACAGCTACGAAAACAACGTCAACGTAAATTTCAGAGGCGTACGCCGCGAGACGTTAATTGTGCAAGATCGATCTAAAGTTCCATTGATTACTTGTCGCTCCTTCTGGCGATCGCAAACAACCCCCGCGTTTCTCGATACGACACTGCGGCGTGTATGTAACAGAGAGAACGGCGGAGATTGAAAGCAGCAACATGTTCTCTCAGTGATACCTGATTATCGGCGACGACACAGAGGGAAAATGAGCCACCACTGCGTCTACTTGTGCGACATAAAAGCAGACCATGCTGCACGGTGCGAAGGTTCACAGTAGCGATAAACAAGCAGATACATAAAGGAATGACGCGCGGGGATAATGGGCGGGAAGAAACAGAGGCCGTGAGAATGAAGGAGCAGAAGAGAACCGAAAAAAAAAGATAAGAGTTCCTCACCCAATTTACCATAAACTCGGTGATTCCGTCGGCAACAGAGTAGCCGGATATTACCGGAAAAGCCAAACGAGAAACGCTGGTTGCGGGCTACATCGTGCGGAGAAAGAGGAAATTTTCAGAAGCGTAGAAGTGTAGAAATGAAGAAGCTCCTGGCATAAAGATGTTACATATCTCGTAATGGAAAAATAACAACCTCTCTCTCTCTTCTCTTCTCTCAATCTCTTTTCCATAATTTTCATATTTTGCATCGATTGGGAAAATAGCATCAGATACACGAGCATCCTGCAATCGATAAATAAAACAATTCTCTTGTTTTCCCATTAAGGTGTAATATTATTATCGTAAAATAATATTATCCTTCCTCAACTTTTTGCACCAGTATTTCCCCGCTGTGTGTTTTTCTGTACTCATAATAAATTTGAATTATTATTGTTGGGAAAGAAGAGGAGGGGAATGCACATGTTCGACAGCCAAGTTGCGTCACTGCTCGCTAGCTATTTTTATTTCTTTTCCTCTCTTCTCTCTTTTTTTTTCAAGGGAAAAGAGCGCTTTTAAGCGCTTTGTTTCTATTCTTCGCATTACGAGCGCGAATTCATGAATGCGCTATTCCTACCGCCCCGTTTTCCACTAAGGCTGGTAACCCTTAAGGTGTCACGGCAGTACTCTCGCGAGCAAGAAACGCCCGTGGGAGAGAGTCTTCCACGGGTGGGTGTATCTCGTCCCGTGAAATGTGATAATTAAAAAAGCGCGGTCTTTGTCTTCATTTACGCCTGTGAAATGAAACGTTCGCGTTAAAAATTCAATTAAACGCGCAGCCAGCGTCGCACCCGGTGCGCGCTCTCGTGGCGACCTGCACAGCTTGAGCGCGAGAACGCGCATTGTAGTGTCTTGCCGGCGAAATAAATAGCAAGAATAGGAAAAACTCGCAAGTACGTTACGATTGCAGCGCTAATTTTACACGGCGTTAGACTGCAGTTTGTGGTGCAGCTTAGTCACGTCGCGAGAAAGAAAGAGAGAGCGTAAGAAATAAAATGCGCTAAACATTGCTTGTGAGCGACTAATTAAAGCTTGAGGGAATATACGACTCTGTCTGTTTGACTTCAGTTTGGATTTTCATTCTCAGCAGTGTTTCAATTTTGATACCAAAAAATTTTAATTACAAAGACCCGACAGTCCCAATATTTAATGTGAAAAATATGGCAGAATCATGAAACGTGAAACCGATTGAATTTTCGATAAAAAAGAATCAATTGCGAAATTGTGATCAGAAACAAGTCGAGGGATTTCTCTCTCTCCCCTCTCCCCTCCCTCCCTCTTTCTCAAGATAGGACAAGTCGTACAAAATCATCCGGTTTTCGCCGACTTTTTACAAATCCATCCGTTTGATCCACGGTTAAAAATTAAGGAGGTTGTACCGGCTCGGATCAGCAAGAAGAATGATAAAGGAATTTCCGATGATAAATCATTCGTCGCCGGCAAAGCGGCAAAAATGCTCGCCGACACAAAAACTTTAAGACGCGTGCGGTTATCCGACGATAAATCAATTTTTCGTCACCGTCGTCGCGACCGAGCTGGATGCGCGATGGCGCCGATGGAAAAGGGGGCGAAAGTAGTGGAGGCGGGGTTGAAAAATTAAACAAAAACAATGGGCGCGGGCACAATGAGGAAATAAGCACCCATTGATAATGCTGCGAATCACGAGTCCGAGGCCCGAGCAACAATGGGATATCAGAATGGCTATTATGCCCGGGGTAGACTCAATTATTTTAAGCCACTTTTGTGCCGCGCTAATGAAGCGAACAAAGCCGAATATTAAACCAACCTCCTATCCGCCATCGCGCTTCGCGCTTATCTCCTCTCTGTCCCCGACACTACGCTAGTGTCTCTTCAATAAACTCTGCCCGCCACTGGTGTTACCAAGTTAATCTCGTGAGAAATAGTTCCAGATCATTCCAAACCGTATCGGCGATTTATTGAAGTGGAGGGTAGAAATGTGAGACTCCTACTCCATACTCCTGGCTCATAAAAAATTGGAGGGACGTGTAATATTTCACGAGGTGCACTTACTAAAATTCCTGTTTTTAATTACGTGTGGAGTAAAACTGAGCAATACGTCCCAATCAACAAAACGCCCTATATTCTTTCTTTAGAAATTAGGAAAGCTAGGAACGATACGAGAATAACGTGTTTCGATATATCATTTTTCGTTAGGATATAGGGTGAGCTTTAATGTCGTGTCGCTATTAAATACGTCAAGAAGAAACTTTTTAATGTTGCAGAGCATGTTAGATAAGCTATCTAGAAATTTATCTTTTAGTTAGAAACAGTTCATAACATCCAGATGTAATTTATTCACGTGGGAACAGTTGGAAATGAAACTCCTTAATTTTATCTATGTTTGCACTATAATCTGCCTTCTATCTCTAAGATTTTATGGACAAAGCAGTTTGCATTACGGAAATTACATCTCGGGCGTAGTAAGCGTAAAATGCTTCACTAATTGTGCACGTTATTTACAGATATAGGGCAAAATTATATAGAAAAAGTGCGAGTTCATTTAGATTCAAGTTTTGATAAATTTTCAGACGAAAACAAAAATAAGTATGTGAAATACAATAAAAACTAGTATAATAGTACAAAATAGAAAAATGATTGAATAGTGTTAATTTTATTTTAGTTGATCATGCACATGAATTATGCACAATTAGCTGTTCTGCACATTTCAAATAATCTTCTTTATATGACATACGAAAGGGCATATTGTCACAAGCCCACGCTGTAGGATGTGACAAATCGTCCTACTGAAGATTTTCTAAAACTTTCTTTTTTCGTATCTATATTTTATCTGTAATAATTTCCAAAGATGAATTAAAAAATGTTTGTAATCAAATAAATTAAAGTTAAAATAAATATACATACAAACGAACGTTTTAGTGGATTTTACTTTATGGGAGACACATTGTATAGTCTTACTTTATGCAGGATTTTTATATTTTTTATATATTAAGACTTATACCGAGGATTAGAATTATATAGGTAAATAGCTAAAATTTGTTTCCTGAAACTGTTAAAATTATCAAAAATATCTATCCCACGTCACATGCCCACGCTCCCTGATATCGAAAAGTGAAATCAATTCTCTCTCTTTTTCTCTCTTCTCTCCCTCTCTCTCTCTCTCTCTCTCTCTCTCTCTCTCTCTCTCTCTCTCTCTCTTCAGGAACTATCGCAAGAATAATTCCGTTCGCGCAGGACCAGACCAAACCTGCCGCGATAACGGCGTCTATAAATTCTCGCGAGGCGCGAGCGAAACATCCGATACATAGCTTCGCACCGCCATTTATCCGAGTATAAAACACAAGCGTGCTTCGTCTCTGAACTCATGACTTTTACAAAAATGCGACACGTCGATATCGCGCTCAGTCGGAGATATCTCGTTCGCAGCCGCGTGAAAAATTCCTTGACGAGTAATCCCGCGACGACGAAAGTACTGATACCCGATATCGCTCGAGGAGTCTCGCCCACCAAGTAATCCCCCGAAGGCAACGAGAGAGAGTCCTCGTCGACTCAGAGGAAACCCGTTTTTTCCGCTTGGTCGGGGTTAGTCGGCGCTACCTGGTACAGAAGCTGCAGGTGCGAAGGGCAGCGAGAGAATTCGCATCATGGCATCAGCTTTGACAACATTGCCCATGCAGAAAATACACATGCGACAACTGTAATCGTCATCTATCCTTCTTGTTGCATCACAATGCAAAATGATGTCAAAAATTGAAAATACACCGCTTTTTAAATTTTTTAAAGTGAAATTTTACACGAAACGCACTACATAAATTTCCTGGAATTATTTAACCCTTTCAGTCACGCAATTCAGAAAATGTAGCAATCATCATATAAAGGGTAGTTTTTTAAGTTTTTGAGGTCGCTGAATCTAAATCCGGGATCAAACTACAAAAAAAAAATCAAATTCAAGATGGCAGATCAGAAAATTGACATTGTTGCAAAATTTGATATATTAAAGATGTTTTGATAGGTTTTTAGGGCCGCTGAATACAAATCTGGGGTCAGGCTAAAAAAAGAATCAAATCTAAAATGGCGAATCCAATATGGCGGATCAGACATTAACAGCGTAATCACTTCACTTTTCGAGTGAAATTTCATAAAAAATGTAGTGGACATATTAAATTATGTCCTAAGGTGACAGTCAAGTCACTTGAATTCAAGAAATTTGTTACCCAAATAAAGTGAATTCGTTGAGTGAATATCTTCACACGAAATTAAAAAATTAATCTAATATATATTCCAGCGTCACAAAACCAAATTTTCATTCTAACTAATTAAAATATTCACTCGTATAGAGTCAGAATTCACTTTAAACCTGAGATATTCACTTTTAGTTTCCGAATAGCAATATCTCTACTATCTTTTCAAGTGAATTTTCATTCATTTTAAGTGAGATTTTAATTCAAGAAATTTAGAAAACGTCAAATTTACTTTATTAATTTAACTAACTTTTATTTTAACCAAACAAATTTCTCAAATGCACAGCAGACGGCAAAATGTGCAGCAGGAAAATGAATATGCCTGATAATCTTCTAAGCTTCCTTTTCAAATATTGTGCAAGAAAAACATATCTAATTTTGTCTACTTGGTTTTTATTTGATATTTCAACTTATTACCTGTTTACGTATTACCTGCTTTATAAGAGAACCGAATTTATTATATTTTTTTGCCGTAAAAAATTTGCCGCAAATCGGAAGTCGCTTCGACAGCCAAATCATCTCACGGTATTTATTTATTCAGCGAACGAGCCATTTTATGGTATTTACCGCCCCGTTGCTTGCCAGTGTCGGAGCACGCCTTCCTGAAGACCCACGGGAAAACCCTGTTAATTAGAGCTTCGAAGTGAAGCACGAGACGTAAGATCAGAGAAAGAGAGAGTGAAAGAGCTAAGGGAGGAAAAGACGAGGATCGGGAGAGGAGGGAAGAACCGAGGGAATGGGAGAGCTTCTTCCCGATGCCGGGATTCTGCACAGACATGACTTCAGCGCCAAAAGGAAAAGTGGCGCTGTCAGTTTGGCACGGTCGCGCACTTTGCGTCCTTTCTCCTTCCTGTGGAAAGATATATCCACCGTGGAAACCGAGGATACTTACCGCAAGACGGAAGTACTTAATTTCGGAAAGTACACAAAAACACTCTCGCCTTCCCGAGTTTATCTTTCTTTAGCCCTCGCTTACCCTTTCTTTCTCTACCTCTCCCACTTCTTCAATTCACAAACGTTTTATTAAATCAGATATTAAAAATATTCCTCTCTCTCTCTTTCTCATGTTTTCTTGCGTCTGACAACTTAGTAATGTATATTCATCTTTTTATGTAGTTATATAAGAAAAAATTTTCTCTAACATGATAAAAAACGATAAAGGGTAGAGCGCTAAAGTATGAGAGAACCTCCCTCACCACAATTACGTGTGCGAATATACGTGTCCTTAAGGCGCAAGTTCTTTTGATAGGCGGGAAGCATTATCTATTTATCTCACCCCACCTCGCTATTTCTACTTGTCCCGATAAAGCCGCTGGCGCTGAATTAACATTGCATAACACGCGCATTATCCTGGCATGGTACATTACCTACAACGAAAATAAAAGAACACTTACCAGGCTCGCAAGACTGAATAATGAAACAGGGATGAAGGGGGTCGCGAAACCCAGATAGGCGGCGATAAGACGCGAAAGGTTACCGGAAGGAAACCGCGGGCGGAGGTGCAAGTCGCGCGCGAAATCCAAGACTCAACCCCATCCCTGAGACGAGACAACGAAACGCAGCCCCTCAGCTCGCTGATATGATAAACACCCGAAATGACAGCGGCATCCGCCCTTTTCCTCGAACCTCCGCGGCCCTTCGAGAGTTAATCACGTCAGGCGGATGGACCCTCTGATTAAAACGGCCCTCCGTCCCTTCTTATTATTATTGTTATTAGAGGAGGCGGGTGCAGCGCACTCTCGAGAGAGCCGTTGGGAGGAAGAGAGAGAAAGGCACTGAGCCATCACGCTGTATGTACGCACATACATATAGAACAAGCGCGCGCGAATACGCGGGTCTTCCTGATCGTCGGAATTTTCGGGATTATTAAATGGCTGATGAGTCGGGAAATGAGCCTTGCGCTCCTTAATTAACTCCCGCGTCTCGTTATCAATCGCGTACTTAAGCACGTTACCACAGAGAATTTCATTACACGCCAATGAGCAGTGCGTGGTATTTACACTGAAAAAAATCTTTCGGTTATCAGAATAAACGCGCGTTTGCTGTTTGACGATCGTTAGCAATCAGATCGAATACTTACCGTTCCAAATCACTTCTCATCATTTGTCATTTCAACAAATATACATGCATACATTGTCTCAGACACAGATCACATTTGTTCTTGTTTGTATAGATTAGTTTAAGTTCGGTCAGTTATGTTTCCATTAGAAAAGTGTTGTTTAAAGTAAATTGAGCAGTGAATTGAAAGTAACAAGTCGTTTGTTCCCACTACAGGATCATTTGTTGTCCCACATCAAACAAACCATTTGTTACGGGTACTGGTGTCTTGTTAAATTAGCAAAACTCTCAGTGTAAGAAACACGATTGTGAGCGACGTGTTGGATAATTATTTATCTCGCTGAATCATAGTGATATTTTCTTTTCTAGCGCAAATATCGGCTACCAATCACGACTAATCAGGCGTTAAATCAGAGATGAATAATTTCGCGAAGCTCAGATCTAGATTCCATAAGCGATAAGTAATCTATTACTCGCGAACGGACAGAGTGCGACAGCTGGTGTAAAGTTTTTCGCGCGCGTCCACAGCGCGTCGTAAGTTAAACACGCAGAGAGAGATCGGTTTCAATTCTCGCTTTAAATTCTCAAACGCCGTTAATCTCACGCGAATGCTTACACGCTGTTGATAACCAAATCCATACATTACATCCATACGTTAGAACCAGTTTGGCACGGTCGGTCCAGCGGTGAATCGGTCGGATAAATTGCGCGCTCGAGTTTTTGATGTAAAGACTTGCCGGGGCCATTATCGAGGTGATTACGCGCCAAGTGCGCGAGCGAGCGCGTATCTACGCAGAGTTCGGCGAACGACTTTCGTCCGCAACACCTAATGTCGTCGGCGCTACGCGCCCATCCACCACACGCGACTCTCTTATTAAATCAGAAAATTCATTAAGACCGAGGTTTGGATTACGCTCGAAGGCTCGGTACTTAGCGAGAGGGCGGGGACCCCGTCGCCGTGGGCAGCGACTAGAAGATCGTAAGGATTTAGAGCCGGTCGTAACGAGGCGACCCTCGTAACAAATTACAGATAGTGTCGTTGGCTTCTGACGAAGCGCCGGTAACTACGGCACCGAACGACGACTTCTTTCGAACTTGTGGCGAGCCACCGGCGAGAAGATCGAGATATCGAGCTAACCTAGCCAAAGGACGATCCGGTTGCACGCACTGCGATCTATCCTCCAATCATGCTAATAAAGCCGCCGGGCGTAAGCAATACCGAATGATCGTAAATCACCGCGATGCCGATGAATGCACGCGCCAACGCCACGGCCCAAGTGATGGGAAAAGTGTACGGGGAAAAGGCGATCGGAGAGTCTCGTACGTGCTTCATTTGAGAGATAAATCTTTCTATTGGAACAACAATCAGAGAATGTCGACTGAAGAGCGCCGATGACGTTCGATACGACTCTTTGTGTGCCCATATATTTAGACAGAACATTATTTCTCACCATATCTGAAAACCTCATGCACAAGAACACTGTAATTAAACTATAGAACAAATATTTGAAAATTTATTTATAGGACATAAAGTTTATGTCTATGAATAAACTTTATATCTCGCAAATAAAGTTTTAAGTATGTTTCTTCAATGTATTAAGATTATATTAAATGCTGTTTTCCTTTTATTATTAATACCAAGAAAACGTAGAACTTTATTTTCTTTTTGATTTTACACAATTTTTGATAATATACACAAAAAATACATACTTTATTTAAGTAAATGTTACTTGTTCCAAGTATTTTATAAGTTTATATATCCGCGAATCTATTACAAGTTTTTATCATCAAATCAAGTCTTAATATCAAATTTATTCAAAAGACATTCTAAGCTCTGCTAAATTTAATATTTCAATTAAGAATATTAAATTAAAATAAAACTTCATGGTTTATTTATCACATAGAGTTGAAGTTAATTTTTTATTTTTCTTCGAAAGATGTCATAATATTCTTGAAAAGAGAATAAATTCTTTTGAGTATATGATATTGAGTTTTTCGCAAATTTATGATAAGTATATTTGAAGAATGTTATCAAAGAAAGATTCTTCGTTGAAGATAATTGATTACTTAAAAGCAGGAAAGCAAGTTGAATAATCACTTTTCTTAGTAGTAGAATAATATTTGCCTGCGTGTGTGTATTTTTATTCAGTCGGAGTTTAAGGTAACATTTCAAGATCGAGCTCTGATATTTGCATCTGACTCGCGGGTATTCGCAATTCGTCATGCCGCGATAATGCTCATTGTTGCACCTTGCGTTCCTCCGCCAGGGGCTCGTCGCGTGCTGTGCACACAGGTGCGCTCGCACAGTCGAGTCATCGGCGCAACAAGCCCCGCGTGCACGGAGAGAAACACGCAACTGAGACATTACATAAGGTCGCTGCAACGAGGGAAAAAGGAATACCGAGGAAGGTGCCACGAAAAGGAGCAGCGAGAAGTAGATCGCGCCAGGGGATGTACAAGAGGCAAGGGAGGAGGAGGGGCGGGAAGAAGTGGAAATAATGAGTTCGCACGACGCGACCGGCCCGCCTCGGCATGTTACAAAACGAGTCCTACCTGCAGGCAATGATTGCTGCCTTGCACGGGCTAATAGCACCCGCGAACATAACGAAGGGTTATGTGGATCACGAGTTTGTTATTGGCTCGCTTAATGACCCGTTCGCTCGTTCTACCTGTCTGAAGCGCAGTCCGATGCGCGTCGTGCCAAGCCGCCAACGACATAACTGGTAACCGTGTTTGGAATGCCGGCATAACCCGAATTTACGGACACGCGGAAAGGAAAGACACGTGACGAGAAACAGATTTGGAACGATGACGTTGACTCTTTAACCCTCTCAGTACCGCGTTAAATAGACTAAACAAACTCTCTACATAGAACAATACAACGTACTCTTAGACAATTATAAAATATGCTTTTTTCTAAATCGATACCCAGCATAATAAACATTCCGGTAGATTTTTACGGAGAAATTAGGCGACATTGAATTTAAATAAAACTAATTGAGCAATTTGAGCAGTTTGATGAAAAGAATATGTTATCAAATTTTTATCAAATTTCTAATTTTATGAATTATGAAGAAGAGAGCTGCATAAATTATTTAAAATAATTGGAAATTTATATATTTGTTCCAAATATTTCCAAATATAAGTTTATATCCGCGAATCTATCACAAGTTTTCATCATAAGTATCAAATTTATTCATAACATATTCTGAATTCTACTATATTATATATAAAATAAATGAGTTATCTCCGCGTTATTCAATAATTTCATATATATTTTTACATATAAATCAAATTGTGCATTGAAAAAGGTATACAAATTTAATGAAGAAACTGAAAATATGAGATACATTATGTAAGAAAGTAAAAAATTTCAAATGTTTACGCGACCTTCTTTTTATTCGCCTTCTTCTGTTTGCTTCTCAGGAGAAATCGTTGAAAAGCAACATATTAACGGGGAGAAAAACCTTAATGATAATGAGATCGTCCGACTTACAGTTATTTCTGCATTCATTCGTTGTTAAATTTACATTTCATGAGAAGTATCTGGGTTACGTGCGGAGCAGCTCTGTGCTGATTGCAAACTAATCTTGGAATCAAAGGCACGCGGAGCGTTTGAGTGGCTCAATTACGACTCTAATGAGACACTTGAGTCGGCGCTGTGTGTGATTTATTTCCACAATATTCGAAACGTCAGCAACACTGGCTCGACCACTCATCCACCTTAAGGCTCCTGGATACTCACCGTTGCCATATTGGATTGTGACGTTAGAAGCGAGAAATGACACGCTGGAAGATCTTGCATGCCATTTCAGGATAAAAAGATATGTATTTGTATAAAAGAACACTTCAGATCATTTGAGCATAATTGCAAAATATTCCGAAAATTATTCTTTTTCCTTAATATGTAATAAATAGCCGTAAAATGAACGTGCTAAAATTAAAATTAAATAATCATAAAAGATAGGTTAAAAGAGAAGACTGCATGTCGCATTAATTTTACGGTTATTTATTGACTGTCAATGAAAAAGGATAATTTTCAGAGCATTTTATAAGTATGCTCAAGTGATTAGAAATGATCTTTCATACAAATATATTTTTATTTGGAAACGTCACGCAACAATTTTAGACATGCATTTTCCTATTCCTGATGTCATCAATCAAGAGTTCCGCGGTGAGTATCTAGCCTTAATGGAGTATAACGGAATTCGTCTGATATTTATACACCCCGAAAAGCAACAGGACCCGTAACGGACACTCTACAGTTAATCAAGACATTCTCTTTCAAAAAAAATATTCTAGATCTAACATGTTTATTGTTACTGATAAAAATTAGTGTTGAATACAAGTTCATTATAAGACAATATCTCATCTTGTTTTTCAAGCAAACTAGCAACTGACCTTTAAGATGTTGAAATACAGTCTTTCTCAGTTCTCGACGTTCTGACAGATAGCAAACGAATATATCTCTGAAGTGTCCATAAGAAAAGCCAAGTATTTCAACATAATATACATTTAAAAGTCTGTAGACACAGTTTTTATTTTTTAATAAAATGTAATAAGTGAAATATTTTATTCAAATAGCACACTAAGCTCCTTATTCTAAATTCTCTTTTATCAATAAAAGTAATTCTAAATGTGACTTATAAATCTTTTGATCAGGTTGCATAAACACATTTAGAGACACTTTCATTGACAAAAAAAGTTCAGAATAAAGATCTATAAGAAAATATTGTTTATACACGAAGACAAATTTATAGTAAGAATTACGTAACCGAGGAATAGATTGATATTTTACAGCAATTGATTGACCATTTATTTCGTATATGTTACTTATATTTCAGGGATTGAAATGGGCTATTAAAAAATTTGCTATGTTTCTAGCCATATTCAAAATTTACTATATTCCTTAGAGTTTATTCCTGCGCTATTATACGGAAAAAACTACTATAGTTGTTATGTCCACATATTCAATGGTTAGAGAGACAATTTATGTGATTTCAAGTGAAATAAATATGGCATTAAAAGTTGCTATTATATGCTCATTTATATAGTTTTCATAAATATAGTTCTTATATATTCAGTTAGCACATCTTCGTACACATAGTTGCCTCAACCAAAGGAATATTACTGTCTCTCTGTTGTGGCCTGCAGAATAAATATTGTGGTTGAAAGATCCGTAGAGTTTGGTTGTACCATATAGCACTAAAAATATACTGCTCAAACGCATATAGATAGGCAGTAAAGAAAATTATATATATAGTGTACTATTTCTAGAATACTGTGGTTATACTACAACCAACTTGTATATATGAGCAAAAACTAACATTAATATTTTGTTATGGCAACCTTATTTAAGCAAATAATGATCCTTAGTGTCTTCTCCATGTAAAAATATAGTAAAAATGGAAAGAATTTACATGAAAAAAAAACTATATATAATATCCTCTCCGTGTGTCGCGCGAAAATTTTAAGTAGAAACAGTTTAAATAGAAACTGATAAGAATAAGAAATTTGTAAATACTTGATTATTCTTATGGGGGAGGGGAAGTACCTCTGATATATACTAGATTTCGAATATTATAATTGTGTGTCGCGCGAAAATTCCACCAAAAGCGGAGGACGAATTTAGCGCGGAATCTCACGAGCTATTTCGTAGAGTCGTAAAAACCTGCCGCCAGTTTCTGCGCGGCCATT
Source organism: Odontomachus brunneus (assembly GCF_010583005.1). Classification (NCBI taxonomy): domain Eukaryota; kingdom Metazoa; phylum Arthropoda; class Insecta; order Hymenoptera; family Formicidae; genus Odontomachus; species Odontomachus brunneus. The sequence goes on from NW_022639495.1 coordinate 1,890,869, forward strand.
TTACAGATCGAACGACGCGCCCCGCGATATCGTAAAGGCATTTCCCGCCAACGAACAGCACCGTGGAAATCCCAACGCTGTCTCGTCGATGCTGCAAGAGATCCAGCGCGCTATCGGCCCGAGACCGACCCGGGTTCTCTAACCAGAAATCGCAGAAATAGTCCGGGCGAGTTAGAAACTCCACGTTTCGACTTCCGTAACGGCGGTGGCGGCGGCGGAGATGTAGTATACACGTATTTCCGCCCAATAAATTAATCACGAAACTTTCCCAATGTTGAAGTCCGGCCGCAAACTAATTTGTTGGCCGGCTCGGAAAGAGCTCGCTCGCTCGCACGCGTGCACCCCCCACGTGTGCATGCTCGCGGGCCAAGGATAATGGGCACGGATAGGCGCACGTGCGCATAATCATTGCATTTATATTCACTCACCATCGATATTAGACGAGGATTGATCCACGCCTGCTGCATGTTATCGTCGAGATACCGCTTCGCTATCCGGGCGATGTTCTCGTGCGGCTCTTTCCTCGGCGCGGCCACGACGGTGGGCGGGACGACGACGTTGGCATTGTTCCTGAAACAGAAACGGATGAACACATGAGCATCGATCGGCCGATTCGTGAACACCTCGTAGACAGCACGACTATGATTATTACCGTGCTGCACGATAATTGGGACGTTCGCCGCGATGGGAAATTTTTTCCTGATCGAGGGCTCAGGTAGGCGGAGAGCACGAAGATGGAACGAGGTACAGTACACATGATCTTGACTAAAAGTATGGTGCAACTTTGAAGGATCGTGACGAGTCGAAATAGCGAGCGTTCAGAAGTTACGAAAGGCCGAGGTAAATTTCTTCAATACTGTGTATTTTACACGAGAAAAATATCATCATTCTACTGTAAAGAGAAGCGATTACTCAGCTCGCTTACCTTCTTTTAAGCAATGGTAACAAAGAATGTTTTCTTAATAATAATTTTAAAACTCATGACAATTTCAAAAAATTGTCATATATCCTCAAAAGAAAAATTTAGTCTGTTCAAAAGAATATTTTAAAACTTTATCAAAGAAACAGTTAGTACTCTATGTGGTAAGCAAATTGCATTTAGTAACTGTCCCCTTAGAAGTATTTAATCTAATATTTTAAACTTCCGCGCGCAATGTAATAAAATGCTAAATATCGGAAACTACGGAAGACACGTCATCAACTTAGAAACCAGATTAAGCCAACTAAATTTTTTATTTATTTTAATATTCTTGATTGAAATGCTAAGCTTGCTAAAATTCAGAACATATTTTAAATCAATTTGTTGCTTAGAATGAACTTATGATAGATTTGCAGATATGTAAACTTATGAAATATTTGAATATTTGAAATATATGAAATATTTGAAACAAGTAACATTTATTTGAATGCAGTATATATTTTTCTGTGTATACATAGAAAAAATATCATTCTACTACTAAGAAAAGCAATTATATAGTTTATTTTACTTCTTTTAGTAATAGTTATCTTCGCAATAAAATAGTTTTTTAATAATATTTTTTTAATATATTCATCACAAATTTAAGAAAAGTTCATTATCATGTATTAAAAACATTTATTTTTTTTATAAGAATATTATAAAACTTTATCGCAGAAAATTAGACTCTACGTAGTGAGTAAATTTTTATTTTAATTTTATATTTTTGATTCAAACGCTAAAGTTACTAGGATTAAGAATGTATTTCGAATAAATTTGGTGACTATGATGAACTTGTAATAGATTTGTAAATAGATAATTTACAGATACATAAATTTATAAAATATACCAGCAATATTTACTTGTGAACGCAGAATATATTTTTCAGTGTGTAGCATTCGCTTACGTATAATTAATATTCATCATAATTTAAGGTAGGATCTATTAAACGTTTCAAAGTATTCTAGCTACATAATGACATCATTAATTTTGTATACAAAAAACGTTTCTAAAAAGTCATAAAGAATAAAATCATAAAAAAAGTCATAAAGAATAAAACTTTACCGCACTCTAATAAATTTACCGTGTTAGTCTTATAGTAAAACTAATTAATTTTACTATTTCGCTTTTGTAAGGCTGATTGTCGCGATTTATTGACGATTTCACACGATGATACTTTGGAAGGTTGACAGTGTCATTGTCAGAATCATAGTTGATGTCAGCTTGCCGAAGCATTTCGATGAACGACGTCAGGTCACTTACGCGCGCCTGAAATTCTCGGCATGCGTGGAACGACTTCAAAGTCGAAGCACGTGTGTCTCCTCTCCTCTCGGCAAGAGGACGTCCTCGTAGGACTGAACGCGCTGTTCGATTTGCCTAAAGTACGTCAGAACGTGCTTGAATTTCGCGTAGTTGTAACGCGTACGGCACATATCTCCGTGCCATCGATACGGCGCTCTCTCACGATACACGATAACGATCGTTAATCTTCCGCGCGCCAAACCCGACATATAGAGGTGGATCGGAACGATCCTTTATTTGTTGATGCTTCATAAAAGTTCGGGCAGCATTTTAAAACTACATTATTCACCGTACCGAGTATCCGCGAGAATACCGAGTCATCTGTTAAATCGTGGGAAGGACTTTAAAGATGGATGCAAATTGCACACGTCAGGAGCGTGCCCGCATACACAATGTTGTCGTAAATCACATTACGTCGACCCTACCGCGCGAGAGAAAGGGAAAGAAAGAGAGACGGAGAGGACGAAGGACAGAGGACGAAGCGTGCTAAACCAAAACCTTTCGAACGCTAAATCGCAATTTGATCGTTAAACAACAGTCTTGCTTGTTCCTCTCTGGCGGAGAGATCGCTCGGTAGCGAGATAAATTGAATGCAAATTGCGCCTAGAGTCGATCGGCAACAGTGAAATCTGGGTAATGACGGGCTGCACGGTGTTCTCGGCCGCGTAGCGTTAACTGCTATTATTTACTTGGATGAGTTATTAACGTGAACGACGTTTGACGGAGAATAGCAATCTAAACGCAGGACGGGCGAGGGGGTGTGTGGGGCATTGTGGGGCAGGAGGCCACGAAATTAACGGTCTCCTGTGCCACGGCGATGTATCAAACTGAATCTATTGTGCAAGCGCCACACCATTGCCACCGTCACCGGCCATCACCAGCCGCCAGATTGCACGTTGCACGGCGTAGAAACGGCTGGGAATGAGGAGGAGGTCGATACGATACGTATCTCTGACCACGAGGGATCATTATAACGTGCAGCCGCGACCGCTGGTATCGACGTCTTGATTGGATTAGCGCAACGATACCCTAAAGAAAGAGAAGAGAGAGAGAAAGAGAGAGAATTCGGAAAAAATACGAGTATACCGAATATGAATTTTGTGGCGGCAGCTATTTCAGTAAAATTTCTGCTACAAGAAACGAGTAAAGTTACTTAAATCTATGCACAGGCGAGACTCATGTTAGTTTCAACTCGCAAACTATGTTATTAGGTAATGTTATTAGGTAATGTTATTATGTAACTAACTTATTAGAAATAAGTTATTAGGTTATCAGGACTTTCTAACTATATGCATTATTGACTTATAATTTTTATTGATTGATTAAATTATTAATTTGTAATTATTGATTATTTAGAGAAGTAGGGGAAATGTGCTAAATCAATAATCTGTAACTGAGATAGTTTTACATTTATGTTTCAAAACGCTTACAAAATGCTAGTAACTAATGACACTGCGTGTTAAGTCTATCGGTTAGTGTACGCCTACAATTTCTAGGATATCTATTTATAATTGTACTCTCCAAATTTTTTTTGGAATGGGATCTCGCTCAAAGTAAGTAAGAAATGACAGTACTTTCACTAGAAGCGATAGTGGAAGTACTGCAACTCAAAATCGTAAGAATAAATGTTTCACTCACGCTTAGAGTGGATTCTGACTCCATATGAACGAATGTTTCAATCGATTAGGGTGAATCTGTTCCTGTGATCGTAGAATAATTTAGATTTATTCTACGATTTCGAGTAACATTTCGATTCACTCGACGATTAAGAGTGGAGAGTTCACTCTATATGAATGAGAAACCATTTGAATTCGCGTGACTCTACAATAATCACTCTACTTTTCGAGTGAAATTTATACTTAGAATGTATTTAAGGATGCCAATCTGCTCGTGTTCTCTAAAAATGAAAAAAATTTTGAGGAAGATATAAATTAATTTATATTGCATCTAAAAGTAATCACAAACAATTGAATATTGATTCAGAGTCTAGATAAAAAAATACTCCATCTTAAAGTGTAAGCCCAGCGAACATGACATCAAATGACGCTTTAATGATGCTACTAACGTCAACAAAACGTCATTAATACGTCCTTTGACGTTATCTTGCTACTTGGCAGAGAAGACCGAAGTTAGATGTCTTATATTTCAGAATTTCGAAGTTAAATAATTAACTGTTGTAACCGACTGTACAAGCATGATAGAAGCAGCCTTCTTCTATAGGTTAATGCCCGCTACAATCCTGTCAACCGTATATTTTGTTTTGTAATAGTCAAGATACAAACATACAACATTACCATCTTGCCCTGATATCGGATTTAATTGCCGAGTAGCGCAAAATAAGAAAACCACATATAAATTATATATTCTGATTAGTAGTTTCAGAGTCTCTATGAGAAATATCCACATCCCTCTTACCATTCCTTAATTACAGACCAACTTTATCTTGTCTGTTCATATTTCAGTCATTGATTTCAGTCATTTTATGAATGAAAATAGTTTTTATTATCCGAAACATACCCCTGAGGTCATCTAGACTCGATTGCCATTATTTTAAATCGTGCTGTTATATAAATAATATGAGGTTTCTATTCTCAGTAAAAGGAAAGATAATTAAAATATAATAAATATAATGTAAAATATGAATATTAATGTATATAATAATAAATATAATGTATATAATTAATATTATATATTTTTATATGTAAAATACGAATATTAATGTATTTCAAATTTTCAGTTCTCGCAGAGACTACACGGGCAATAAGTTCTTAAAGAGATGAGCAATTAGAAATTGAGCAACTGGGAATATATTATTAACATCTCTCAGTCAGGAAGTTCCGGAATATCTAAGCAAGACGTAAAATTTCTAGTCAATCCTTCACATCGCCTGTAAGAGAGCCGAGAGAAAGTGGTCATATGAAAATTTCCTTGTACTAATCTCTTACGATTACAAGACGCTATTATTCACATGCATTTTCATGACGCACTTTGGCGCAGCCCGACAGTGACTGAATTCCCCATCGTGCGTTCACAATTATCCCATTAATCCCTCGGTGGGTTACAGCGCGTGCACAGGTGTACTTTTTAACTTCCTCACGCGGCGTCTTCGAGGCTCGCGCACAACTCGTACGCGGCATTGCTTCGCATAGAATTAATTATCCGTCTATCCTACGGCACGTTGAACCAAAATTTACGTCCGCCGTTTGTTTCCGCCAGGGCTGGCCCGAGAAAAGGCTCAGTGGGACGTAAGAACCGGGTTACGCAACTAAACGATCATTCGTTCGTAGAGATTCTATTGATGCAAAACTCGACCGTAAGATAAATCAACTTGCAAGTCTCTCTTCGAGATATCTTGAAACATATATAACTCCCTAAAAACGAAAGGAAACGCACGCACGCGGAAGCGCGAGATCAATATCCGTCGCATATTTTCAGAATGATAGTCAAATCGCACGCGATTTTCTAAAACGATTGTTCAAGCTTACGACTGCATATATTATATATAATAAAAAATGCAATGTAACACAAATCACGCGATAAATCGCTACGACGCTTGATTATTCCTTGCTTTTCCTCAGGGTCCACGCCATCCTCGGAACGTTCCTGCTTCCAGTAGATCCGACGTATCCGCGCGGACCCGCGCACAATGCATACCTATGAATAATCGCGCGCCCGCGCGTGTATATACAAACGTTACGAAACACGCATTCGCATTGAATGGAGAGTTCCTCGGCACGAAGCGCTGTTTAAGCGACGCGCGCGCGATCAAGCTGAGCGGGGGCTGAGACGCTGATACGCCGTGGATATCCCATAAGTGAATTATGAGAGTTTATCGCGACTCCGTCGCCCCGTGCCTGCTGTCGTGGCACAGCTGCCGGTTTAGGCCTCCCCGGGTTAAATTATTGCCGGGATCCCTCGAAACCGTCTAAATTATTGGCCCGGCTACGGATCAGCACCTCGAGCACCTTAAAGACGCAAACACCTCGAATCGACGCGCGAGTTCCGGCACCGAGATATATACACATTCGCAAATATCGAGCAATTCGCTCACTTACACGTACGATTGCCAGAAATCCTCTTTTCACGGTGCGAGTCTACTTTTCTTAAAATAATGGATTTTTCTTAAAATAATGGATACTTTTCTTAAAATACGACCGTGGCAAGTCTTTCTCTTCTTCTTTCTTTTTTCCTGTTTTCTTAATCACAATACTCTCTCTTCTGCAACAGCAGCTAACGAAGATAATCTCGCGGATAAAAAGTGGACTAAGCGCATAAAATTTGATATTTTATTTCGACGAACAACACGTGCGAAGCCGAGTATCGTATAGAAACGGAGAGATTCCAGGCCATACTGCTGATCTCAATACCTAAGGCATTCACGTATATCTCAGAAATAACAGTATAGATCTCGAAGTGTGTACTCTTCGTCATACATTTGTTACAATAATTGTTAACAATTATTATTTGCTAAACAATTATTTGTTAACAATTTAATAATCATATTTATCGTGGAAAAATTAAGTTAGCTTCAGTTAAATCAAATATGTAAACAGAGACAAACATCTCCTTTTAATAAATCCGTAAATCCGTTAATAGTTTAAAATGCAAGCAAAATTAGCTGAATTAGCCTTTCTCATGACAATTTTCAAAACTAAAAAAGAGATTACAACGAGAAATTCCAAAATCAATGCGCGAATCAATAAAAATAGGGACAAGAAAAATTTACGCGTCCAATTTTGAAAAAATGTACGGTGTAATAATTATACTACAACATAATTTATAAATATAATCTCTAATAATATAATATATAATCTTATAATAATAAAAATAATATATATATATATATATATATATATATATAATAATATATATAATCTCTAATAATAACATATAATCTTATAAAAATATAATTTCCAAATAACCGTCCGAGTCTTTTGAAATAAAATTATAAAGAAGTAAAAGCTTATAATTCTGTGTGATATTATGGCGGATATGCAAAGATAGATTTACGGATTTATTAAAAGGAGATGTTTGTCTCTTTTTACATATTTGATTTAGTAATCCGTTAATCTTAAATAAAGTTAGATTCAGTTAAATCAAATATGTGAAAAGAGACAAACATCTCCTTTTAATAAATCCGTAAATCTATCTTTGCATATCCGCCATAATATCACACAGAATTATAAGCTTTTATTTCTTTATAATTTTATTTCAAAAGACTCAAACGGTTATTTGGAAATTATATTTTTATAAAATTATATTATAAGAGATTATATTTATAAATTATGTTGTAATATATTTATTACACCGTAAAAACATTTTTTTTAAATTGGACGCGTAAATTTTTCGTCCCTATTTTTATTGATTCGCGCATTGATTTTGGAATTTATGGTTGTAATCTCTTTTTAGTTTTGAAAATTGTCATGAGAAAGGCTAATTCAGCTAATTTTACCAGCATTTTAAACTATTAACTATAAATTATCAACCAAATGCAGGCAAAATTAGCTGAATTAGCTTTTCTTATAACATTTTTCAGAACTAAAGAGAGATTACAATAAGAAATTCCAAAATCAATGCGCGAATCAATAAAAATAGAGACAAGAAAAACTTATTCACATGTCCAATTTTGAAAAAATGTTTGTAAATGCACGCCGCATGCGATGTTTCTGTCGTAAGCCATACATCCAACTAACATTATACAAATCAATCTATCATATAGAGAAAAATATACTCCTCCATTTATTATGTAAAATATGAACTTTGTGACAATTAACACACTTGTGTGAACTGGACACACCATATTTAAAAATGTGACATTTTTTTTAGAGTCCTGGTACTCTCTTGAAAAGTTCTAGAGCTCTATGCAACAATTTATATAGTTCCGGTCATTAAATACAAAAAAATAGACTTTTAACAAAAGGTGTGCAAAGTTCTCGCAGCGCACCTAATCAGTAAAATCAACTATTTCATTAAAAATATTGTTATATATGATATAGAACTCTAGAACTATTGTAAAACAAACCGGAACTCTAAAGAAATAGTTAATTTAAATAGTTTTTTTGATTAGGTGCGCTAAGTTCTCGAAGCGCACTTAATCAGTAAAATCAACTATTGCATTAAAAATATTGTTATATATGATATAGAACTCTAGAACTATTGTAAAACAAACCGGAACTCTAAAGAAATAGTTAATTTAAATAGTTTTTTTGATTAGGTGCGCTAAGTTCTCGAAGCGCACTTAATCAGTAAAATCAACTATTGCATTAAAAATATTGTTATATATGATATAGAACTCTAGAACTATTGTAAAACAAACCGGAACTCTAAAGAAATAGTTAATTTAAATAGTTTTTTTGATTAGGTGCGCTAAGTTCTCGAAGCGCACTTAATCAGTAAAATCAACTATTGCATTAAAAATATTGTTATATATGATATAGAACTCTAGAACTATTGTAAAACAAACCGGAACTCTAAAGAAATAGTTAATTTAAATAGTTTTTTTGATTAGGTGCGCTAAGTTCTCGAAGCGCACTTAATCAGTAAAATCAACTATTGCATTAAAAATATTGTTATATATGATATAGAACTCTAGAACTATTGTAAAACAAACCGGAACTCTAAAGAAATAGTTAATTTAAATAGTTTTTTTGATTAGGTGCGCTAAGTTCTCGAAGCGCACTTAATCAGTAAAATCAACTATTGCATTAAAAATATTGTTATATATGATATAGAACTCTAGAACTATTGTAAAACAAACCGGAACTCTAAAGAAATAGTTAATTTAAATAGTTTTTTTGATTAGGTGCGCTAAGTTCTCGAAGCGCACTTAATCAGTAAAATCAACTATTGCATTAAAAATATTGTTATATATGATATAGAACTCTAGAACTATTGTAAAACAAACCGGAACTCTAAAGAAATAGTTAATTTAAATAGTTTTTTTGATTAGGTGCGCTAAGTTCTCGAAGCGCACTTAATCAGTAAAATCAACTATTGCATTAAAAATATTGTTATATATGATATAGAACTCTAGAACTATTGTAAAACAAACCGGAACTCTAAAGAAATAGTTAATTTAAATAGTTTTTTTGATTAGGTGCGCTAAGTTCTCGAAGCGCACTTAATCAGTAAAATCAACTATTGCATTAAAAATATTGTTATATATGATATAGAACTCTAGAACTATTGTAAAACAAACCGGAACTCTAAAGAAATAGTTAATTTAAATAGTTTTTTTGATTAGGTGCGCTAAGTTCTCGAAGCGCACTTAATCAGTAAAATCAACTATTGCATTAAAAATATTGTTATATATGATATAGAACTCTAGAACTATTGTAAAACAAACCGGAACTCTAAAGAAATAGTTAATTTAAATAGTTTTTTTGATTAGGTGCGCTAAGTTCTCGAAGCGCACTTAATCAGTAAAATCAACTATTGCATTAAAAATATTGTTATATATGATATAGAACTCTAGAACTATTGTAAAACAAACCGGAACTCTAAAGAAATAGTTAATTTAAATAGTTTTTTTGATTAGGTGCGCTAAGTTCTCGAAGCGCACTTAATCAGTAAAATCAACTATTGCATTAAAAATATTGTTATATATGATATAGAACTCTAGAACTATTGTAAAACAAACCGGAACTCTAAAGAAATAGTTAATTTAAATAGTTTTTTTGATTAGGTGCGCTAAGTTCTCGAAGCGCACTTAATCAGTAAAATCAACTATTGCATTAAAAATATTGTTATATATGATATAGAACTCTAGAACTATTGTAAAACAAACCGGAACTCTAAAGAAATAGTTAATTTAAATAGTTTTTTTGATTAGGTGCGCTAAGTTCTCGAAGCGCACTTAATCAGTAAAATCAACTATTGCATTAAAAATATTGTTATATATGATATAGAACTCTAGAACTATTGTAAAACAAACCGGAACTCTAAAGAAATAGTTAATTTAAATAGTTTTTTTGATTAGGTGCGCTAAGTTCTCGAAGCGCACTTAATCAGTAAAATCAACTATTGCATTAAAAATATTGTTATATATGATATAGAACTCTAGAACTATTGTAAAACAAACCGGAACTCTAAAGAAATAGTTAATTTAAATAGTTTTTTTGATTAGGTGCGCTAAGTTCTCGAAGCGCACTTAATCAGTAAAATCAACTATTGCATTAAAAATATTGTTATATATGATATAGAACTCTAGAACTATTGTAAAACAAACCGGAACTCTAAAGAAATAGTTAATTTAAATAGTTTTTTTGATTAGGTGCGCTAAGTTCTCGAAGCGCACTTAATCAGTAAAATCAACTATTGCATTAAAAATATTGTTATATATGATATAGAACTCTAGAACTATTGTAAAACAAACCGGAACTCTAAAGAAATAGTTAATTTAAATAGTTTTTTTGATTAGGTGCGCTAAGTTCTCGAAGCGCACTTAATCAGTAAAATCAACTATTGCATTAAAAATATTGTTATATATGATATAGAACTCTAGAACTATTGTAAAACAAACCGGAACTCTAAAGAAATAGTTAATTTAAATAGTTTTTTTGATTAGGTGCGCTAAGTTCTCGAAGCGCACTTAATCAGTAAAATCAACTATTGCATTAAAAATATTGTTATATATGATATAGAACTCTAGAACTATTGTAAAACAAACCGGAACTCTAAAGAAATAGTTAATTTAAATAGTTTTTTTGATTAGGTGCGCTAAGTTCTCGAAGCGCACTTAATCAGTAAAATCAACTATTGCATTAAAAATATTGTTATATATGATATAGAACTCTAGAACTATTGTAAAACAAACCGGAACTCTAAAGAAATAGTTAATTTAAATAGTTTTTTTGATTAGGTGCGCTAAGTTCTCGAAGCGCACTTAATCAGTAAAATCAACTATTTCTTTAAAACTATTGTTATATATGATATAGGACTCTAGAACTATTGTAAAACAAACCGGTACTCTAAAGAAATAGTTAAATTTACTGATTAGGTGCGCTGCGTGAACTTAGCGCACCTTTTTTTGAAAGTCTTTTTTTTTGTATTTAATGACCGGAACTATTGAAAATTGTTGCAAAGAGCTCTAGAACTTTTCAAGAGAGTATCAGAACTCTAAAAAAATGTCACATTTTTAAATATGGTGTGCCTAGTTCACACAAGTAATTAACTCGTGTGACTTTTAAAGCTGATCTCCTCTACTTACAATCTTATTCTAATATTCTAATAATATTCTTATAATATTCTAATAATTCTAATAATATTCTAATTCCTATATTCTAATATTTTTATAATATTCTAATAATATTAGAAATCAGCGCAGAAAAGACAAATTAGGTATATAACTAAATATAACTGCGATGGTATAAGGAAATACATAATAAAAAAATATTATTGACTCAATCAATCGACTTGTTACGTCAACTTTTAATATTAGAATATTAGGATAAAATTGCAAGTACATAGGAATATTGAGTCAAAATTATTTCATATTTTCTAGATCTTCTGAACTTTCTGCAGTTATTCCTGTTAAGTTTCATAAAGCTTTCTATTATTTATAATTTAATCAAGATAATTTTTAAACAGTAACGTTACTCGCGTGAAACTTTAAAGAGACGCTCTGACAACACAACTTTTAAGAGATCTTTCGTCTTGTTTGATTCGCTCATATCGACACATCGATGTGAACGTTCTCAAGACAGTCGGGAAGGCGAAGGTAGAACATGGTACTTCCCTATTCTCGTATAAGGTACAGCGAGGTAAGTGTGGGAGTTAATAACGCGAAGGATGAAAAAGTAGCCATCTGCGAGGCGAGCGTGAGGCGCGAGTAAAGGAGGAACGGGATAAAGAGGGACGTGCGACGAGAGAAGCAAGATCGGAGGACCACGACGGGAAGATAATCTTCAGGACTACGCGCGCTCCTTTTGCTCGTTTTACGCGAGTTTTACAGAACCTCCTCAACGGTGCCCGAGGAGGCGACCAACGGACGAAATCCGACGCCGACGAGCCGAGCCCCGACGAGCCGAGCCACATCGCGTCGCGTCGCGTCGCACCGTTACCGCTCCCTCTAAATCTCCGCAAATGCGTCGCGGTCGCCCGGTTGTCCCCCTGTTTTCTGCAGGTGTATCCCCCTATACAAACCCCTCGAGACGGTTCTCACGGAAATCCGCGTCGGCCGCTGAATGAAAATTCACGGTAGACTTGAGAAACTTACCTTACCTTGCCTTGCCTTCCCTTGCCTCATCTCGCGGCCACGAGCAATGGAGCGGGCGAAACGAAAATGTACGGCGCTCTGCTCTTTGTCAAAAACAACGCTTTTCATGCCGCTCAGACTATTCGGCGACACGGTGAAACATTCGCGAATGACTTTAACCCTTTGCGGTTTGTGTCGAGTCTGCTTCGACATCGCGTTTCGTTCTAATCGATTTTTTAAGCCATGTTTTCATTAATAATACACACATTTAATATAAATATACTATAAATGTATGTATTGTTGCATTAAGTAAATACTGAAATATTGAAATAAATGCAAAACACACAATTACGAAGTAAATAAATTTTCAATCAAAAAATAGGAAAAAAGACAATTCGAGTTCAAGCACAGGACTAATAGTGCTATATACCTTATGGGTAAAACTTTCCTTGTATTAGGAAATCGTATAATATTTATTGAACATGAATAATCAATATAAAACAATCATACATTTCGGTTCAACCATGAACCCTCTTCAGTGATAATAAAACTCAAGGTTTACGACACGAACGCATTACAATTAGTAAAAGACCTACGCAAATTGACATGAATGTTAGTCGCAATATTAAAACCGACAAGTTACCGAAATAATATTAAGTAATAAATTAATATTGAGAAGTAGCCGTCATAACTTTGTTGAGTTCAGCTAAAAGTAAACCGATCCTGTCAACGATAATATCGCCACGTTGTTAGCTAGGTTATCGTTCACAGGATCGGTTTACTTTTAGCTGAACTCAACAAAGTTATGACGGCTACTTCTCAATATTAATTTATTACTTAATATTATTTCGGTAACTTGTCGGTTTTAATATTGCGACTAACATTCATGTCAATTTGCGTAGGTCTTTTACTAATTGTAATGCGTTCGTGTCGTAAACCTTGAGTTTTATTAT
>NW_022639495.1:1904283-1940799 GCF_010583005.1 Odontomachus brunneus
AATTTATTACTTAATATTATTTCGGTAACGGTCTTGTCGGTTTTAATATTGCGACTAACATTCATGTCAATTTGCGTAGGTCTTTTACTAATTGTAATGCGTTCGTGTCGTAAACCTTGAGTTGTATTATCACTGAAGAGGGTTCATAGTTGAACTGAAACGTATGATTGTTTTATATTGATTATTCATGTTCAATAAATATTACACGATTTTCTAACACCAGGAAGGTTTTTACCCATATGGTACATAGCACTATTAGTCCTGTGCTTGAACTCGAATTGCCCTTTTTCCTATTTTTTGATTGATATCTTCGTTTGCGAGTTCTTATTTCTTTCTCTAAATAAATAAATTTTGACAAATCAGTAAGAACAGAATCAAAAACAACTGGACTGCAAAAGGTTAATGCAAAAAGTTTATTTTAAGACAATCGTTCTGTGTCCAATTCATTGAAGAATTTCTTATTTTTCATCGAGTATTAATATAATAAGAATCCCGCATCTAATAAAAAATTGCGATAGAGCTCCATATTAGCGTATCCTCTAGAATATCCTCGACCATAACGTATGTTATTAGGATCATATTAAATAATATTAAATAATCTTCAAGAAGTTTTAGTCGTCGTTCATTGTTTCTTAAAAAGTTTTTAACAAAGAAGGTTCATAAATAAGACATAGTGTTTCGACACCGTGTACATTCAAGAAATATACATGTGAACGAAGCAGAGGGCTTAGCCTTTATTCCGCAAAAAAGTAACCTAACTTAACATATATCACTTTGATATTACCGTACGCGTTATTAAGAGTTTTTTGCGATACTATGTAGATTTGTACCTATACTGTACTAAGGGGAAAAAAATATCTAAAAAATAAATAATATTTATTTGATAAATATTTATATATTCAGGTACTAATAACATATTTACTTCACTCTAAATTCTTTTATTTAAATAGAATAACCAATTGCTTTCATAAAAAGTTTGAAGAAAATGTATATTTCCTTATTTAAAAAATATTTTATAAAAATATAAGTAGTATATATATCTTATTAGTACACCAAATATTTTTATTTTTTAAATACTGTTTCCTTCAATGTATATTATAATATTATTTTATATAATAATATAATATTATGTTAGTTTAGGTTAAGATGGAGAATTTATCTACACGTACAAAGTATAATTTATATGTACAAAGTGTCAGAAAAAATCACATCTTATTTATAAAACTTCTTTTGTTTGAATAATTTTTTACTAAAGAATGAGCTAAAATTTTTTTAAAGTTACTCAGGTTCATGATCTTGACAATATTTGTCGAGGTCAAGCTCATCCGGGGAGCGGAGAGTGAGAAAATGTTAACATGGAGTTTAACTAAAATCGTTTCAACGAGGCATTATCTTAGCCTTGATGTTATCAGGAAAAAAACGATCGACACATTAGTTTCTGTTCCCTTCGGCTACTACTTTTGCGCTTACGATGCAGGATGACCAATAAGAGTAACGCAAGACCGGCCGAAATTTTGCTCCGACTACAATTCATCGTATCGAAGCTCGCGGCGAAATCAGAAGCCAATGGAGGGGGTGGGGGAAGGGGTATCCTCGTCGTGGACTTTACGAGTACCTGCACGATAAACTCGACAATTTAACTGCTGCGTCCGCTTACTACCTGTCCTTGCACTGTCACGTTAAGCCGGCGGACTGCCACTAACGCGGCAGGTAGATATCGTCTCGCGTGCGGATCTTAGGTAACCGCGTCCGCCAGAAAGTCCATGGATGTTTTCATTAATCTTCACCGGGCGCGGAAGATATCAACGCGATGATCCCTTCTTCCACCAAGAGGCAGCATTCACGCGTGTCTGACGTTTCATTCGTGTCTCAGGAAGCGGAACGGCGGGGCGGAACAAGACGGGGAAAAAAAGAAGAAAAAAGTATCAGGTGCAGAGTCACGGTACGATCGAATACGTTGCGTAAATAAAATAATGATTTTCCAACGATACGTATCGTTTATCGAAAATAAGCGGCCGGTGAAGGGGATGATCGGCGCGAAACTCTCTCAGCGCACGAGAGATCACGACTCCGCCGACGATCAGAGCCGTACTACATGCGTCTGACTGAAAATTACAGCAGAAAATTTCACGCCTCGATTGTTTCCTCACGGCGCAGTTGTTTCCCCGGCTGCAGACGCAAATAACGACGCTCCTCTCGGCCACGATCGTGGAATAAAACGCAGCTACCGACGTGATGGGAAAGGGGGTTGCGCGGAGGAGAGAGAGACGCAGAACGCACACAACATTCTTGCCATTTTCACGAGCGATAAAGCGCCGGTCGCGTCGCGTAAAACGTAAATCCGGCTATTTAGTGGGAGTAAAATCGATCGACGGGCCCTCCCGATCTCCCGCGGACCGTCTGCCTCAGGTATCTGCTTAACCGGTCATTTCCCGCAAAGCGCCGGAGATTATCGATCGTTACCTCCGTAACGTATGATCGGCGAACGACGATCCCTGGGATTCGCCGAACCGACGCGCGGTCTTGAAATCTGCTATGCGATCGACATTTTTCTAACGAACTTCGCTGTTGTAAGAAGCAAAGACGATTCACGTGTGCGCCGCTACGAGAACACTCGGCAACTTTCCAAATACCCTCTTCCACACGACTTGCACGCAAGATTCCCCCAAACTCACGTCTACGTTGTACGCAGCAAGATTCTTCGAATAATTCAGCTGCAATTTTTTCCTTACGGGAAAGTTCAATTGATTCAGGATCAATCAAATAGGAAAGACCGGTTTTAGTTGGTTCAAAAGATATATGTTTTTGTTTATATATTTATCGTGAGAGAGAAACAGTGGAAACAAAATCGCAAAATGTTCTTTTTAGGACATAAGTATTTTTTTCTGAGTTTTATTACAAAATCGGTATAATATTGCAGTTAAAAATAGAGAAAACACCGATTTAGGAACAGCCAAATATATTTTCTCGAAATTTGGTATCAATATCCTCCATTGTGTATGTAAATTTAAGTGCTTCCCGGGAGTAATTAAGACACATATCTTATAGTCTTCTTACCCCGAGTTGTTCGTCAACTTGACTCGGTACGAGACAAAATAGTCATGTTGTAGAATATTCGTACTTCGGTATAACAGAAAAAATATACGATTTACAAAATTATTATAGACATGAAAGCTTAAAAAAAGTTGTATCCATTGAATTTGTATAGTCAATTATAACAATTAGTTCTCTGAAAAGTTGTAACTTCGAAATTCTGAAAAATATGTCATCTAGCCCTGGTCTGTCTTAAAAATAGACTGTAAACAGTTAATTATTACTTATATTAACAACACTAATGCTTATTTTATGAAAAAATATTAAAATTTAAGAAGTTTTAAGTATCAATAAATAACATTTGCATCACATACAATTCAGTTTTACAATACGAAGTTAATTTAATAATATGAAAACTCTCAACAGGAAATAGTTGAAGGAAAATACACTTAAACTATTTACACCGCAACTGGAATCAAGTGGGAGGAATTGCAGGAGTATACGCGCGCATAGTTTCGACGAATTCACTGATTCGGTCAAAAAACACTACGGAATGTGGATGCATTCTTGACATCGTGCACAATCGATATTTGTAGTTGCTGTAAACAGTTCTGATTATGCGAGAGCACGTAAACGCGTGCAGCATATGTGCCGCGTTAGAACGCGCGATTCACCGGTCGCATTTGCAAGCAAAGGTATACTTTCGACCAAAGTATCTCGAGGACACGAAAGCCAATATTGCACATATGAGACCTGCAGCATCACAATTTGCTTAGTCTGTTTATATACGCTATGTTTACGTCCGTTTCGCGCGTATAGATATTGCGGATATTAGCGATATCAATGATACGTAAAGTTATTTTTCTCACATGACTTACTCCAAAAAATATAATTTCATCCTTAGCAAAATCCTCTTATACATGGCCTCAAGAGGATTTTTCTAAAATCAAAAGGGAAATATTCTATAAAAATATAGAATTAAGGCCTACAAGAACCAATGCAAGATATAGTGTGCGGGGATTATTTTTGTATTCTACTAACATATAAACAATAGATACATACAATGTTTCGATCGTACATTCATTACTGAATGTACTTTAGTGAATAACAAATTTTGTAAAAATTTCTAACACCCAAAAAAAACTCTAATTGCAAGATGCTATTTCCTGCAATTCCATATTCTAAATAGAAACTTTCACGAAAAAGTAGTCCTCTCCTGATGAAGAGAAATAGTAATGTACAATATATTTTCGTTTTGGTTTTAGAAGAATTTTCTTGAGTGTATATATATATATATATATATATATATATATATATATATATATATATATATATATATATATATATTCGAGTATCTATATATGGTTCAAAAGAATAAGATTATATTCCGCTAAAAGAATAAGATTATATTTTTTTAAGTGATCACATTTTGCGCAATTCATTTACAGCAAGTGTGATTTAATCCTTTAACAGACAATTTTTTTGCAAAAGTGTAATTAATTCGATTATGCTGAATCGAAGTTAGCAGGTGTTATATATGAGAAAAAAATTTCCTATCCTTTAAACTACCTCTACATACAAAAGTTACTTCTAAAATGTGAAAAAGTTATAATCTAATTTCTTATTATTTTATCCTGATCTAAATTGCAGAGAAAATATTCCAGAACATGCAGATATATTTAAACAAAATTTATAGGCGATTACTACTCTCATAAACCGTTCCTTGAAGAAAACATTTTCTTAATCCAAAAACATTACGAGTTTTACATTGTTCTCAAATAAAAAAAATTTTACTAGGATATAAAAACCACCCCCAAGTAAATCTCTTTAAAGGTTAGCCACTCCCAAGCAAGAACAAGTAATCTTGTTTTTATGATGTCGTTTTGAATTTTCTATATCAAATTCGCATTCAAAAAGTACTCCGATTCGCGAGAAGCAAAGAGACTCAAGTGAAGTAAGACATTGAAGTACGTGATTGAACTAGGCGATTCTAACTATTATGACTTTCACAAACCATTCCAATATAAAATAAGAATTCAATTGTAATTTAATACATTTTTGTCGCATGGATTACTGTTTATTAATCTATACTTCTATATTTTATTATCTATATATTTTTATTAATCCTTGCAAAAATATACTCAAATGCAGGTTTTAATTTATATTATATGTTTTTTCATTTTAAAGAGTATTTTTTGACGTATTATTACTATTAGAAATGGTTTTTTTCAATATCATTTTTATTTTATTCCAAAATGTATATATGAACTGAAAAAATTCTGTATAGCATTTGTGATCATTTTTAATTTTTTCGTGATTTTGACACTTTTTAACAGAGTGTGTAACTAAAAGAGTTGTTATCCTCAGGTTCACCGATTTTTGTGTGTTTAGAATTTATTTTCCTCTATAAAATGAGACTTTAATGAATCGATTTTTATAGAAAATATGATTTTTTTAAGTAGATAAAACGTATATGTTCCATTAAAGGCTTAAGTAAATTATTAACGATTTTATTTAAATGCGTGAATTGCGCAAATTCCATTCTATTTAAATCCCAGACGATTACGTTGATTACTTTCACGCCATATTCCGATCAACAACAGCGACACGTTAATTTCTGGAAATATTTATCGTTCTCCTACGTGTAAAGGATACTCGATAGCGTCTCTCATAAAGCTGATGTATTATTATATATATACTTGGCGCGAAACGCTATCGCGTCTCCTGATGTTATATTTTTAATAATAGTCTAGTTATTTTATAGATAATAATCGAATTAGTATGCATCTTCTTCTTTGTCATATACTCAGAATAAAGGTGGAACCGCGGTTTTCGCCGACGCTGCGAGCAACTCGTTAACTTTATACGTAAAGCCGGAGTTTGTTCCAAGCGACACGAAAGTCATTTTCGTCCGGAAAGTGGAAAGGTACTGCAATATTCATCGAGAGTTCATCGATGTGCGATAACGACGCCGCATAATTCGCGAGAAGGGAAGAATAGTTTTGAATAAATAAGCGACAAGAGAAAGAAATAAATGAAGAGATAAATGAATAATGAAATCGTGGCTTGCCTCGTATTTCCAATGACCTCTTTGATATTAACCAGTGATATTAACCAGTGGTATTAACGATTAGCATTTGCACGAAAGAATCCGTCCAAGTATATCGACGGGAGGGAATAACAATGTGTTTTTCGAGAAAATAACGACGTTCCATGTCGCCGGCCTATTACTCTACGAGACGATACCGTTTGGTACCTTCGCGTAAGTGCGATAACACTCCAGCTGATAAACTAACAGCGTTGCCCCTAGAAGCCTGAGAAGTTATCGCACTTTAGACGCATCCTGCTTCCAAAAGTCATTTCAATATCTCGACCTATCTACCTAAAATTATTACCAGATGAAAAAACGGTAGCTATCTCGAAGCTTTCGTTCTATATATCAATCCTGCAAATAATGTCAACTTGTAGGATCAATTTGTATGTATTTGTATTTTTATTGTATTGTGGAGAATTTCGAGATGTGACATTTATACAAGTTATTGTTCTACCTTGATACTACAAATGTTTATTTACTGTTATCTTATCTGCATTATGGTTTGAAGAGACATTTGTTCAAGAATTATTTAACATTGGATTATCACAATATTCTATCTGCATTTATTCAAAAATTATCTAACATTGGATTATCTCAATATTCCATCTGTATTTAATTTTTATTCTTAATTTTACTAATTGTACTGATTATGTTTTTGTGTGTAACTCATTCAACTGCAGATAAAATATGTGCGATAAGCAAATGTTAAATAATTAATATCAATAAATAAAATAAATTATAAAGGATTATTTTCACACATAATCCTTCCATTATTATTATTATTATTTTATTGATGTTAAAAATTTTAAGATCCAAAAATTGTGAAGCCAAAGATAAAAATTAAAAGTAAGTACCAAAAAAGATTTCAATTTGTATTCGAAAAAATAGACCGAAACGAATCGGGTCAAAATAAACTTGGAACAGTTATCGTTAGTTTACTGTTTTAAACGAACAGTTTTATTATTCCAAAAATAATTGGCATAATAAAATAATTCGTTTGAAATAAAAACTAGTGACAACTATCTCAAAGTCTATTTTGATCCGATTCGCTCTCTCTGTGATCCAATTTACTTCGGTCTGTTATACAATAACAAAAATAAACAAAAGTTTATAATTTATAAACAGAAATTTATAAAGTTATGATTATTTACCAAACGATAACGGATTGTATGGTCTTGAAGTATATTCTAAATTTCGACTCGCGATATTTATATATATTTCTGACGAGTTCACCAAACACTCGTTAAAATCGAAAAAGATCTGTATAATAAATAAATTTTACATACTTGGAAATCACTCGATCTAGCATCCTGCTTCTAGTTGCTGATGATTTCAAACACTCACTGGCATTGATACTAACACTAACATTCGTATAAGTACGACACGATCGAAGAAACATTAACTGACGAGAGCCCGATTAGATATCTCAAGAGCCACGACGAAATATTTTAATGACCCGTGGGAAATGTAAACAACACACGATACACGTACTCCGCAGCATGCGCATTGCTCGTCGGTTCGAGACATAATGTCTCGGTCACGGATAAGTACGCGACACATGCGGCAACCAAAACAATTTACAAGAAGAGTAAACTTATCCATCAATCTCCATTGCTCGTCGAGCAATGACGCACATAATTTCGGTGGCCGAGAGAAATCACATCAATCAACACATTCTCAAAACATTCCGCACCTTTGATGTGTTCCCGAGTCAAGTGATTCTCTCTCACACATACATGCAAACATATACACATACTATACATCCCTACATAGATCTTATAAATACCTAAACATTGTTAATTCTGAGCATAAAAAATATTTTAAATATATCGTGAAAATTATTCTGAAAGCACGAAAAGCCGTTTTTTTCAATTTTTCTGCAAATATTTTTCGGTTTTTCCCCAAGAGTAGAAAAATTCGTTTGGAAACTTCATGCGTGTTTGATTAAAACATTTGTTTCTTTCCATAAAGAAGATAATTGCGCGCATTTAACTGAAGTTAAATTAACGCCCCTCCCCTCTTCCCTCCATTAAACAATCTAACAGTCTGAAGATAGATTGAACATGATCTGTCGACAAATCCATAGTCATCTGTGTCCATAATCTGCTGTTGTTCTGTCGATTGAGTTTGCAAACAGAATCTGTTAACAAATTGTATATGTATCCTGCATATTTCTGAGTTATTATATTATATAATAACATTATATATTCTGAAACTATAAATATTTTTATTCCACAATCTCTGATCTTAAAATTTCTTTTTTCTTTTTGTTTATAATAATTACGTACAAGAGAAACAAAAAGAGCAAATTACACATAAATAAACGAAATCATAA
Organism: Odontomachus brunneus; assembly: GCF_010583005.1. Classification (NCBI taxonomy): domain Eukaryota; kingdom Metazoa; phylum Arthropoda; class Insecta; order Hymenoptera; family Formicidae; genus Odontomachus; species Odontomachus brunneus. The sequence continues at coordinate 1,912,746 of NW_022639495.1, forward strand.
TTTTAATACTAGATTTGAGGCTTTCACGGCCATTGATACAATGTCTAGATATAGCTTCCGGAATGGAGCCGTGTCTTGAATCAGCGATATGCCGACGTTTCGCAAACATTGCAGTTTGCATCATCAGGGCTGAGAACTCTGATACTGAGCTCCCTTGGGTAAAGGTATTTACCTCGCAAAAGAATTCTGTCATAAGTTCATTGGTTTACAGAGCGCTCACAATTTCGGAACCATCTTCTCTGAATGGAGAACTAGAACACCTCAGTACAGCCTTAACTAAAAATGGATACAACAGCAAAAACATCTCGCAAATAATAAAAAACCAGAAGAACAGAATTGTCCTAAAAACACTGACACATTAGATGAAGAGAGAGAAAAGAGAAAAACGGCTGTCCTTCCATATCTCCAGGGCATAACAGAACCTATCAGCAGGATTTTGGGTAAACACAAAATCAAAGTAATCTTCAAACCTCATAGGAAGCTCTCCCATTTACTCCCAAATCCGAAGGATCAGAAATCATGCCTAGAAACATCAGGTGTATATAAGATCCCTTGCTCTTGTGGTAAAGTTTATATAGGAGAAACCGGGAGGAAGATCAGTACGCGAATCAAGGAACACCAGCGATGTACCAAGTATGGTCACTTTACTCAATCAGCCCTAGCTGAACACTGGATGGAGACTGGACACTCCGTACAATATGAAAAAGCCACTAGATTGGCTCCCTCACAGAGTTATTTTGCCAGAAAACATCGTGAAGGTCTAGAAATTTTGAAACATCCCAACAACCTCAACCGAGACAAAAGTATGCAAGTAAACTCTATTTGGCATACTGCCCTCCCGGTTTTTTAATTGACCAGCTGATCAATTAAAATACGCTGATTGGCTGGATTCAAGCTTCATCCCCTACTCCCTAAAAAACACCATCTACACAAAGGGGGGGGAGGGGGGCATATAAGGACTACCTTTACCCAAGGGAGCTCAGTATCAGAGTTCTCAGAACTGATGATGCAAACTGCAATGTTTGCGAAACGTCGGCATATCGCTGATTCAAGACACGGCTCCATTCCGGAAGCTATATCTAGACATTGAAATCATAATTTATTCTTAAAAAAAATAAAATATAAAACTTTCTCTTAAAAAATGTCTTTTCTTTTCTCTTAAAATATCTTTTCTTTAAATAGCAAAAACAATAATTTTTCTCAAAAAGATCAATAAAAAAAATGTTTTTCTCATTTTTCCAACGACTTAAAAAATCCGGCTTTTTAAAAACTAATATTGAAAATCCTAACTCTCATAGACATATTTGACAAAAATCAAACTAACAATATAACATTCACAAAAGAAAGCATTAATATACACACAACGAAAACATCAAATCGCACAAGGAAATCTCAATTTATGTTTTCACACAAACCATACTTTCTACTTTCTCTATATCACTGTTCATATAAAGTTGTACCTATTTGATTCTATTCAATGCAAATATGTTCAATGATTCGGTACGATCTAAATAAGGGACCTCACTGTTACCGGCACGTCGAAATAAAAATTTCGGAAAAGAGAACGATTATCGGAACAAGATCGTTTATGCGCGGACTTTCTAAACGCCGAACAATCATTGGCATTGAGCCTAGGCATGATGCCGGAACGAAATCGTTAAACGATCCCATCCTGGTGATCGCGATGCGTGCTCGTCGGTTCCTTTGAGAGATAAGATGGGTCGTAAATCCGTTAAGACCCGTGATATCGATCTGCCATTGGACGAACCGCGCTGCCATAACGCGATACAATCGCGAGTCTGGTCCTCGAACGGATATACTTCTTTCTCTCTTTCTCCCTACTTTAGAATCGGTCGCCACTCATCGGTAGTGCATTCATCGCACAATCAATGCAATCCAGAACGATAATGATCTTAAGACAGTATTAATTTTCATGAATATTTAAAAAATTAAATTTCAAAGAAACGAATGTTTATAAACATGAGCGGACTTATTACATAACGAGAAATTATTTTATATAGATGCACATTAATATTCATTCCTGTACAAAAATGAAATTATTAATACATGAGTAATGTAGATTTTTTCGAAAATTATATCGATTTTCTATACGAGACTTCATTTTCAAATACGAAATAGACTGCGAGTGTAACTCAGATTCTCGAATGTAACTTAATAAGCTGTTTCTCAACAACTTCATTTGTGCAACAATGTTGTTCAATATATTTATCCGTAAAGCAAATGGAATTTTAAGCCGTAAAAGATTTAAAGATAAATAGTTGTACTTAGCAAATATGTAATGAAAATTTTAACCATCATAAAAAAAGAAACTACACTGAGAGAAAAAAATTGTGTACACTGAGAGAAAAAAATAGTTGGAATAACTATAAACTCACTATATTTTATTTTTAATTCATTATATTATTTTTAGCTCATTATATTATATTTTATTTTTTAGTTCGTTTTGGCCTCAAACATATATTTATAGTTCATCTAAATATGAAGATATAGTAGAATGAACACAGATTTATAGTCACCATCTTATTACTCTATATATATGGTAAAGCATCTTTTAGGAATATAGTTACATGTACCTGTATTTGCCAAATATTCCAATATTGACTATATAAAATAGTTAATTTCTCTTACCATTCAATATTTATACCTTATTATATTTTTTATTTCAAATAATTATAATTTTTGGCAAAAATTTTACACGGGTCAGTTATACTATGCTTATATTGTAAATATTACAAATATTATGGTAACATTTACTATAAAAATTATATTCCTAACTATAATCTTTTTACTATGCCATTATAGTTCCAAATATCATACATTTTTTCTCTCAGTGTAATAGATATTATACAAGATAACATGTGAACATTCAATCTTAATTTATTATCTTTCCATTATTATATATACATATATACATATATATATATATATATATATATATATATGTGTGTGTGTGTGTGTGTGTGTATATATATGTATAACTTATATTTTAAAAACTGTGTGAAGTTTACTATAAAAAAATGTAATATATGTTCTTTAGCAAGTTGAACTCAACGAACATTCTATTCCGAAACGAAATTTGATTCTACTTTCGACCTCAATATTCCATTTTCTGCTTCGATACTCTGAAGCCTATATAAATCTCTTTTGATTTCTATCTAACCTCTGCCATGAGGTTCTCTTTAGAAACTGCAAGTAGCATTTTGTGCGTTTTAAAGACACTAAATAGGACAATTTGCGTATTAAACATACAATGATCCTTCAGAATAGATGTTAAAAAGTTTAGATCGAAAGCTAAGATTTTGATTCTGGTTCCTATACTACCAGGAAATTAATATTGGCAAAATTGAAAAGAATTTGTATGAAAAAAAAGAAAGAGAAAAGTTATATTGTCCCCGTATAGGAGTGCACTTATCATCACACAGATTTCAGTGTAGCAAATGGTCCGAACACGTCGAGAATCAGCGTGCTCGAATCAACAGCGTCGATCGATTGCCTTCCCGAAGATGGTTACGCGAGAACGAGGTGAATAGTGTCAAGCGGGGTGCTCGATGCACAACGAAGCAAAGGGTGAGCCGAAGGTAAGCGCGTCGAAAGATAAATAGGCTATCAGATGGTATCGGCTCGGCAGCAGCCCTCAGGGGTCTCTCTTCTTCTTCTTCTTCGTTGTCCTCCTCGTCGTCTGGCTGCCGCCGCCTCCGCCTTATTTTTCCTCTTTCGCTCGGAGTCGCGTATGCCTGCGCCGAACGAGTACCTGTAATATCCGAGTACCATATTCTACCGCTTACGAGTAGGCATTCAAGGCAACCTAGCCGGTAGCGAGGCGCGTATCGACGATAACGATAATCGGCAAGAATGCACCGTTCTCTTCGGCCACGCCATCTCCCTTTATCCTCGTTGCGAACCACCTTTCGTGCCTGCATCGTGCTGCTTTGCAACTACTTGCAACCCCCGGAGGACACGCCAGCCTCTTCACGCGATATCACGACTGACTCCTCGAAGGCGGTACGGCTGAAAGGCCTTGAGGAAGCTTCTTTCTGTGTTTTCCAGCTCGTGCGTTTCATATCTCTTATGTGTCCTGGAATAGCGGAGTATCGAAGGATGATAAACGCAGACGCGGAATGTTTTTCTGTTTAGTAGCAAGCAACGAGACATTCGTAAAGTGAACTATAAAGAGATGTAACGTTGGGAAATCACCCTGTTCCTAATGGACCATCTCTGTCTTTGCTTTGAGAAACACATAAAACCCCATAACTGTTAAGATAAAAGGAACGTGCAAATGGAAGAAGCAATAAGAATATTTCTCATCTTTCAAAAGCGTGAGATCAACTAGATTATATTTTTTTACCATGACCATTTTACTGCTTATGCAATATAACGCATACGTGATAAAATAACAAAAAAAAAACCTTTTAGTTATCTTGGTATAATATCTTGGCGTAGAGTTTATGACAAAAAAAAAATTCATTATTATGAGCGTCGTTCTGTAGAAAAGTTCTGCTGAGAACAAGTCATAATTTGACGTTTGAGGAAAAGCTCAATTAATCCAAGGTATAATTAATGCGAAGGGATTAGATTGAATGTAGGAGGAAAAGCTGACGATGATCGCGGTTCCCGTTTTTGCGGTCGGCTACAAAGAAAATAATGGATACGACGTAACTGCTGCGTCCGTTAATCCCGCAGCCCTTTTCACGAATGAGATGGAACACGAACCGTGCAGAAAAGAAAGACTCAACGCCGAGACACCGAATGTTCACCTTCTTCTATTCCACGCATCGTTAGGACTTACGTAGCCGTGGCCACGAGACCTCGCGAGATTTAGCGACCACCGCCGTTGATTTGTGACCCATTGTTCTCCGAGAACCGGCGGTGGCGGGCCCGATAGGGCGAGCAGGCCCAACTAAAAACTGGACTATCAAAGTAATGGCCATCGATTTGCTGCCACCGAAACTACGGAACGCGTCCGGCGACTGCAAACCGCAACCGTTCTCGCTTCTGTATTTCACCCTATATATTATAGGACGACGCCGCATAAGCTGAACGAGTTCTCGTTAGATCTAAAGGATATAAATGGACTTGGACGGATCTTTCTTTTTTTTTTAATTTTGATGTGTCACAAGATGTTCCAGAAAAATACGCTATTTTTAACATGAACTTTATGCCAATGATTTTCCAATTTGCAAATGACGATAAGTAATCTAAAAAGATTTCTGTTTTACATTTCAAAACATAATTATGAATTTTCTAATTAATCAATCTGAGACGGTAAATTTTCCTTATAAAAAAATTCTGGTTTGTATAACTAAAAAATAGCAGCTCTTTACGGATTTTTTTCGAAGAAGTGGATAAAAATATTAATATCAAATGTAAGGTTTTCACCGTATTATTTGTCATTGTTTTAAGTATAAGAAAATTATTTTAAAAAATTGGAGTTTCTCCCAAGTTTCTTGTACTGAGTTGCAATATTGCAGGCGCCTCCAACTAGTAAATAATTTCACAGCTCGTATAATAATCTGAAACAAATAAAACAAGGAAATGAATTGAAAACTACATTAAATTTGCTAAAGGATTAATCCAAATCCTCTCTGGAAAATTTTCAACATTAGTATTTTCCTCAGGATATTAAGTAAAAAAGAAAAAAGAAGAAAAAAAAATTATTTATAGTTTCAAAATGTCATCATTTTGTTAAATTTCGATTTCTGCATATAATTAAGGCTCCAGCAAATTTAATTTATTAATACAATTGTTTAATTTTTTCGTCCCATTTGTTTCAGATTATTATATGAGCTGTAATATTATTCACCAGTTAAAGGCGTCTGACTATCCTTGTTATAAAAAACCTGGATAATAAAATTTGTGTTTAAATAAAACATAATTTTCTGTACTTAAGACAACGATAAATAATATAGTCCAAACTGTATACTGATATTATTCACTTCTTTGAAAAAAATTCGTAAAAACCTACTATTTTTTTTCGGCTATCTAAAGCAGAATCTCCCCTTACTGTATATAGGTCGATCGAAGTCCTTTTATGTATGCATAGCGTTATGTACAAAGAAAATATGGTTTAAAATTAAAGCGGCAGCAAAGTGATCCTTACGAAGTTCCCGATATCCTATTGTTCCATGCATTTCCCAATTGAGCGATTTAGCAAAGTGCGCTTTACAACTTTCGTTGTGCATTCATAAAAAGCGGCGGGCTGCCGCGTCTTCGATTTATACTGAATGCCCGTTTAATCTTCCCCATCCGTTCGGCAAATTCTGAATAGGAAGTCGAAGGGTCTCCTCTCGCGCTCTCGCCGAGCGATCCGAAACGGAGAGCAGATGTAATAGACCGGTGAAGTCGATTCCTGCGAAGTCAGGACGACACAATAGAAGGACGACCGGGAGAACGGGCGCATTCGTCCGACCTGCTTTATTTATTCCATTATCCCGAGGACAGGTAACAATCCCCGCTGTCTGGCTGCACGTTTCTCGTCAACGTGCCCCTGGCGCGCTTTGCAATCAATGTTGACGCAGTCGACGAGAAGACGCCGAGACGATAGAAAAAGAGTCGCACTTTTCATGAAATATAGTTCGACAACGAAGGTAAGAAACTTTTACCGCTGAAAGTCCGCGCGCAGGATATTCCTAAATCGTCTCGTGAATTTGCATAATCATTTTTCTCAACATTTTGTAATTATTTGTAATCATTCATTTTTTATAAAAGTATATAATTATTGACGAGAAGTTATTTCTAAGGAAAATCCCTGCAATGCTGTGAAACACAACATTGTTTTATTTCCTACCTATACCTTCAGGAAGGAAATTTTTCAATTAATTTCTTAATTATATCGCGAAAAGTACTTTCGAAGTATTGTTTTTGTTTCTTGTTCTTAATTTCGATGCATCGTAAAAGGTCGGTCAACTCACCTCCCAGGGAGGCTTTCTAGGAAGAGCGTGAATCTTTGACATTATATTCCAACGAGCTCACGACATCAGGATGTAGCTGGCATTAATTACAGCTCGTTAATTGACGGACAAATCCAAGCGAGCCGCGGATAAATACAGACACCTCGATCGAGACGTGAATGGCATTGTCAGCGACTCGAAGAACTGCTTCCCAGGGAGAGGGATAATCAATTCCCTTGGCTGCACCGCCGACGCTATGGATACCGTAGAATCGACGTAGGAAGGATAATTAAGCGAGCACGTAATGAATACAATATTCATTTCGTTGACATTAATTGACTCTGTTGTGTCACGCTATCACCATGATATCAATAAGGTTCCTCTTACAATTTTTCATGTATTTAATAATACACAATGTTATTTTCTAATTAAACATGTCAAAGAAATTGCTTTTTCTTTTCTGAGTGACTGAAATTCCAGAAATCTTCCGCGAAGACTTGCGCCATTGTAGGCGTATAATTAAATTACTTCGACATGGTGGAAGTTTAACGGAATAAAAACGCATAAGTCCAAGAGAATCGTGCATTGGCGCTTTTCATTCTATTACAGCCGTCCTATTCGGGGTTAAATTCCGCAGTACGAAAGTGCATCACGATATTTCACACTCTGTCGCGGCTCAAGCAGCCTGCTTGCTCGGTGCCGCATTCCTTCGACGCGGCTCTGCATTCCGGCAGATACGTATCAGGATTTTCGTTCATATACATCCTGCAAAAGTGGGTTTCCATCCCCCGCGACGCGATTCCGGAGATTTTATCCCCCTAGCAGCCAACCAGAAGAGAAGCCACCCCTCGGCACGATATTATGATAATACACTTATATTCATATGCAATAGGGTCCTCGACTTAGGAGGGCAACGCGAAGACCTCCTCCTCGGGGTCTACAAGCCGTAATGTAATTCGATCGACACTTTAGCCCCGAGATGATGGAACGTCGGATAGAAATTGACGGGAAGAGAGAGAGAGAGAGAGAGGGGGGGAGAAAGGGATTACGTGGCTGAAGAAGGGAAGATGCGCCTCGGGATGGCAGGTAAGCCCGGCTCCTGTGCTATTCGAGTGCTGAGGTTCCTCGACTAATTGCCCGTTAATTTGGTTAATTGTGAAGGCACGACAAGTATCGGCTTGTTCCGACGATGATGGATCCCGCCGCGTTAATGAAGGTTCGACCCGAGGGATGAGCGAGAATTAGGAAACGCTGCTTTTTTAATGAGAAGCCGCCACAGGAGAAAGCAATTATGCGAACAGGCCGCTATCAGTTGCAAGAAGCCATAAAAATCGCGACACGCGATTATCTGTATTATCGGATCTTTTCACGATGTAACTGCCAAAGATTACTCGGAAGAAAATAATACAGCAATACTCTGAGTCGAAATTTTGATTATGCTTTCAACCTCAGTATTCTATTTAACGCTTACTTTAATACTCTGAAAGCTATATTAGTCCCTTTTAATTCTGTTTAACTTGTTAGATTTACCGTGAGGTCCTCGGTTAGAAATTGCAAGTGGCATTCTGGGCGTTTTCTGCCTTTTAAGGACGCTAAGTAGGACTTCACTTTCCGTATATATTAAACATACATGAATCCTTCAGAATATATAAATGTTAAAAGGTTCAGGTCAAAAGTAGGGCTAAAATTTCAACTCGGGTATTTACACCTATATTTCAGAGGAAAAGACATAGTGATAGTGACTATATATATATAGGTGACTATATATATTTCAACTATACGAATTTTGTATGTAAAATTAATATATATAGTTTATTAAACTGTACATACATTACACACAATTCTACATACAGAACTCATATAATTGTCATCTATATAAATACTATCAACATGTTTTTTCTGAGTGTACTTAAAAAGTATTCGAAACTACACTTTTGCTGGCAAAACAACGAAAATGAGATAATAAAGATAATATTGTAAAAATTTTTAGAAAATAAACAGACTGAAATAATAAAACGTATGCCGGCATAACTATCACTTTCCCTCTGCCCTTCTCACAAACACTGTCTAGTAAAGCAATAATTCCCGACTGTCAGCGAGGTTCTTCCGGCAAGCTAATGGAGAATAGCCGAGCGATCAGCGCGCCTAACTATTATCGCGCGGTAACGTGCGATTACGTTTCCCCTGCGCGAGAAGTTTGCACGGCCCGTCTGACCGGATCTGGAAATCCCTGGTCGGGAAATGGTTTCCTCCCCGAGAGCAGCCGGACTAGAGAAGACGTTAACGCTCTAACAGGCAACTAAGTACTTTTCTCGTCGTTTTCTCGCCCGTTAGCCGGGATCCTCGCTCGCGGATTGCGAAAATGAAACCGACCAGGGAATACGAGTGAAACTTCCCAGTGACGGAAATCCTAAGATTGATTATCAGTATCCTTACGCGTTCAGCATCCGCAACGCGATCGCCGTTGTCATAAAGTAATAATGAGAAAACATCATTCTTGCAAAATATATATTCGGAGATTATTATTGTCATATATATTATAATTATCATTATTAATATTATTATCATTATTATATATTATTATTATTATTATTATTATTATTATTATTATCAATATTATCATTTTTGTTATTGGTGTTGTTGGTATTGTTGTTGTTGTTGTTGTATATATTGAATATGAGATGACATTTTTACAGATTTTCAACTAAGAGAATATACTCGATAGACGGAGCGACAGCTTGACTCTGTTAAGTATATAGATTCTACCTCTACCTTTATACATATCTTAAATAATAAAAATATAAAACATGATTAAAACACAATTAAAATGAAATATAACATAAATGTAAATGAAAATTAAAATAAGAGAATAAAAAGATAGACATGACTGATTTGGAGAATAAGAAGTAATGAAAAGAGAAAACAGGTCGAAAGAAGTTAAACAAATTTTTGGAAAATGTTAATACAGAGTAGCGAATTAAAATATTTTACCTTAATGTAGCAGGAGAAAAACTCCCAAAAACTTTGATATACGATAATAAAAAGTAAGAGACAGCTGAAAGCAAATTTTGCAGGCAATGTTCGAATGAAAATATGAGAATTTCTATAAGGATAAAATTTAAATAAATAAATCTTTGCATTAATAATTAGGGAGACGAACAGATTACGGTTATGGCACTTATTTGAAAATTAATAGCCATCATGAATTATCAAAAATTATCAAAAAAGTATTTATAAACTCATAACCTAATATCGCTATTATCATACACCATACACGATCTCACGATGGAAAAATATCGCTAGAAAGTAAATTGTAGTAAAGTTAGACTTTCCAATTGTCATCTAAACCTAACGAAGCGTTGATCTTTCTTTCAATATTGTGAAAAATTGTAAAAACGATTACATATACTTATAATAATTACCTATTTAAATATTGCAGATATATTCGTAATTATTAAATTAATTTATTTCAATTATTCCGCTATTATCCGCAATGTTGCAAGAGTGCTCGATAATAGATATACTCTAATACGTGTTCGTCCTGAATTTTAGTCCGCGATCGTTGATAATGATACGGAATTCTTGATGTACATGAATTGCCTTCCAGCTTCCAGCTTAATTCTGCACCTCTACGCCGGGAATTTCGGGATATTACCGTGTATTAAATTTCAATACGAAAATTCGATATTACGGCGTGGTATGGACGTGCAATGTAGCGCTGGAATTTGTATTTTTTGTTACAGAACTATTCGCGTGGGTATACCTCATAGTTAAATAGATAGCCGCTGTATATCACGTGATTTCACGATGTGAAACGTGATCCAGAACCAAGTGACATTTATATACCGCGACATTTCTTCAACGCTGTTTCATGGTCAATAAGAAGGGAACTTGAAAAGTTCGCTAATAATCCAACACATGTTTTCTTCAGATATGGATAAAATGTAAAGTGACCTAGCGATGAAAAATTAGCGAATCAACCTATAAAATCAGTCGTAACAATATATTATATTATGACGTATACGACTGTTCACAGTGACAATACTGAACCGCTTCAGTAGATTGCGTAAAATACACAGAATTCGTGTCATGGAGAAACATTGTTACGGCCGTCATTACAGCACGTTCAGTGAAGCCTGCGTCCCCTGAAGAAAGGTATAAATGTCAGTAAGTGCAACTCGCGTCTACGTGAGTATTTAGTTGCCCCTCAGTCGTAACACACACGAACGCGTACGCGTACATAATCTCCTGATACCTCGCGAATCCCATAAGTGCGTTGTCTTGTCGTCCAATGGCGTCTTAGGCATAACATTTCATTACCGCAATTCGTACGAATTCACCCTCTCCCAGTGTTATTTCTCATAAAACAGTAGACAGTCGTAAGCAGTTAAGTCATAAAATATAAGATAGACCAATTTGCGGACTTCTTGTGGCAAATAGCGTGCATACCAAAATATAATCAACGGTGTATTAGTTACGCGAACGAAAATGTCGCGAAGTACCTAAAATATACGTTTCAAAGAAACGTCTCCAAAAAAATGAAAACTATTTTATTTGAAAACTATTTCTACTTGAAAACTATTTTAATGCAACTACGTTAAAATGAATGTAGCGAACAATAAAGGCAAGATTATACAAGTAAATACAGATTTTGGTCGGTTAACATAAGAAAAGAATAACGTTGGGATTTCTGCACTATTTGCTCGATGTATCGTATTTACGACGTGGACTGTCACTTGTTTTATTTATTTTTTATTTATCTCAATTCTCCATTTGTGAGAACAAAGTTACGGAGAAGATCGTAATAAACGCATACATGATTTCATGGCACAAAGGCCATGCATATTCATTGAGTGCTTACAGGACGGAACTACCTACAGAAAGATGGCCGTTCATTTTTCTCCTCTGTCAAAAGCGAATTAATTCCGCGACACGATTCCATCGATTAACCAATACTTATTTAAGCGGGATGTCTTGATAATCCAGCCGCGGGCTTTCGCGCGGTTTTGCGCTTAAAACGAGAATAGAGAAATGAGTGTACAGACAGATCTAGCGAGTGTAGCCGAGGTGGACAAGCCCTCGTATCACTGTTTGCTTCACAACGCATCTCTCGTGTCTGACCGTTGCATTCCAGCGCGCTACAATCCACTTCATCCTTCGCTTCTCCCCAGACCTGATCCTTCCACTTGTTGGAATTTCAGGATTGTTAGCGAAAGTTACGAAGCCGTACTCACGGATGCGTCCAGGCGTAATTAATGCCAATGTATCCATTTCGCGCCTGGCGGCGGGATGTATGCAACGGGATGCGAATATGCTTTATGAGGGAGTTTATGAAAATGTTCGCCGCAGGAGGTAAGAGGGGGAGGAGAGGGAGGAAGAAGCAAAGATCCCGAGGGTTGCTCTCGTGTCTTCGTATCCTTCCCCCGTTGCACAGGTGACGCTCCCTCGGGAGCACCTGCGTGTATGTGTGTGTTTATGTCGCCGCCAGATATTACCGCATAATTTTGGGATATTTCACTGGCACGCAAAGCGAGCCACGGACGTGAGCGAATAGCTTCACGGACGATCGTTATTCGCTCGTGGAAGAGAACAAAAGGAAACGAACGGGAGACAGAGTCTCCTCGGAGGGTTTCTGCTTTGCATGGTGCGCGCGGCGATATAGCGCGTGTGAAGGGTACACTCGAGAGCCGGGCGCGGGTCGTCATGAATAATTGAGATTCTTGTACAGGGCGTCGTTTCTCGCGTCAAGCATCGAGGATGTATTCCTTGACAAAATCTATCCCTCTGTCGTCGCATCGATTTTTTCGCCGGTTACAACAGGGAGCGCGGAAGCGCCGTCGATAAAATATTATCGTGCGCGCTCGCGATGGAGATTTACCGAGCTCTCTAGACACGTTTCGCGCGGAATATCTTAAATTTCTCAGAGGACGCTGCAAATTTTGCACGTAGTTTGGAAAAATTCAGGCCGTCCCGTAAATATTCCCCGACTTCCGTTGCGGTTTTGCTCCAACTGCATTTTTATGAAACAAATCCCTGTTGAGCAAACTTGGGGCATAATGGGGGCCGTAAGGTTTAAATAAGTTTCAAGCATATTAAAAATAAATAGATCAACCTTGTAAAAACATAATGGCATAATCCCGTTATGCTCTGAAAATTACAAGTTTAGATTATGTAATGTAAAATATCATAGATAGTCAATATTTCTACAGGCGCTTAACCAAAATGACGAGAGAAGCTCGTTTAACACGTCCATGTGTATATATACGACAATAAAACGCAGAATTTTATTTATTTGCTTCATGCAAATATATCAGTTGCAACGCCATTGTGGAGAATGCAGCAAACGCATAAAACGATATCTATCACTCTGCAGTTAAAAATATTACGACGAATGGTAATAACGCGCAATAAGAGACATATAATCGCAAAATATAATCGCAATATTTCATTCATGCCAGCATCTCTTAAAATAGTCATCAACGATATCCCATTATGATCCCGCGACTACGTTATGCCCCAGGTTTCCCTATATTGATGCGTGTACTAAACTAATCACAAAATTAGACACTTACAGATCTCTTAGATAGATTCGTGAAGAAGTACTTGCTCGGTGCCTACGAGAAGACTTGCCAAGCCGCCTACGCGTATCGAACGCGACGTGTCTTTCGCAGTGCGAGGGCAGAATCGAAGGAAGTGGCCGCGGTGTCTATCTCAAATAGTAAGATACACGGGTACAGATACAGAGAACAACACGCGTGCACACGCATCAGCCGCGCGATGACAAATCGCGCATCAGCGGAGCGCGAGTCGCTTATCCATCAACATCAGGCCGAGACACGCGTCCTCCACTTGTGGGCAATCCACATGGCGCGGAGAGCGCATTACATTCCCGCCGATGTAGTCCGGCGCCTCCGGGGACCAGGGTCCTCTCCGTGATCCCGCGACACAGGCCAAATCGCCGCCGCTATATAGGTGAGTGTCGAAGGAGATTTATCGTCGATCCGTGAGCAAAAGCCGAGCGTGTGCTGCCGCGACCCCGCTCCGCCCGTGACAGAACGGGGCTACTTATTCGTCGCTTTTCTGCCTACTCATTGATACGCCTTATCGCGAGTGTATTGCTCAGCTGGAGCCCGTATCGATTTCGCCGATACTTCCCGCGGTGAAACTAAGGTGGTATCGAGAGGCACGACGGGGAAGGTGTCCGATCGTCGCGTTGACATTTCGAGAGATAACAGAAGCGAGATTACTTATGAACCCGGCATAATCAATGGAGAACACATCGTTAAGTACCTGAGTAGAAATTGATAATTTAAAACAGTTTAGATAAGATCATATCAATATAAAAACATAAATAAAAACATTGATAGAAATGGAATCTTTTAGAATATTGAAGATGTACGGTAAGGTGTATCACAAAATGTGACTTACTGGACTGAGAACTGACGAGTGACCTCTTGATGGGAATAATATGAAATATGCGCTGTTTTCTAACAGATGGATGAAGAATACAAAAGATCGTAATAGAAAAGGGAGGCACGTCTCATAAGCGATCTTTCAAAAAAACCAATCTTGCGACATGGAATACCGCTGCAAGCCCGCTTAAGTATTTAGTCCAGTTAAATATACCAAGATAAGACTTAGTCAGATTTACAAGTTTAGATGTTAATTTGTAAAAACATTTCTATGAAGGGCCTAAGCTTAATAGAAGCAAGGGAAAAACTGTCTCGATCCTATTTAATCCCCTTTTTGAATTTCTACCCGGGTAATTATACGTCGCGTTGCGGCAACAGCTGCGCGAAGTTGCGTGAAGCTACGCGACGAAATTGCGCGAGGCTACGACACGAGGAGTCTAATGACGGAAGTGTCGTGATTCACAGGAGACGCGCGCCGAACGCGCCTGCCGACGAAAGAAGGCCAGCCGTTTCCATCGGATTTCCATAGGTGAAAACGCGCGAAACAATACACCATTGCGCCCAGTATCGTTTCGAAATGACACATTGTTCGCCGTAGCTGTCGATGACGATGAAATAACGGATAAACGCGCGCTTGTCACGCGCAAAGCACGTATTTATAGCCGCAACCGTGCGAGATCGCGCCGTGTTCAAGGAGGAGAATGCGAATTGCGAATTTTCCGCGAAAATGTGTTCCGGCGACGCGTGCATGTGTATGTGTACATGTACTCTCGAATTTTTAATCGCCGACAACGCGGGCAGCGCATGACACGTTTGCTACTTTTATTGAGGGCGACTCAACGTCACGTCGTACCGCGGAGGTTTCGCGCTCAAAGGGAGAAGCGCGGGCGACATGTACGCGATAACACATGGATTACGGCGGATAAACGGTGCAAAGGTGTTCAGTGCGACCGCGGTATCGTGCCGCACGGAAACGATGAAGGTGGATATCAGAGTAGTATCGCCATTGTGTACCTGGCGCGGCTATCTCTCTCGCGCAACGACCCGGCGAGTGTACACCTGGCAGGTCGCTACATTATTATATCACACCGCACCGAATCCCTTCGCCAAGATCAGCGGACCGAGTAGTCGCCTCGTTAAGTGTATGGAAGCGCATTCTGCGAGCTGATATTGACGCGCAGTACGTAATTTCCGTAGCAATCGATTTTTGCGCCACAGTGCTTCCACTTTCGCGGATTAATTAATTACAGCATCGTTATCACACGCGTGCTGACACCCGAGATAGCACGGCCGATAACAAAGCCAACTGACTCCAAATCCACCGACCGATTAGGTTTGATAACAACATGTGTGCTTTGATTTTTTGTGAAGCTGATGCGAGTGCAACCGAAATTTAAGGTTGAATCGGTAAAGAAGAGTGATTATGAAGAGTGCGTTATATAATATATATATATATATATATATATATATATATATATATATATATCAAAGATATTACAAGTGGCTCCGACGATTTGAAATTTTGTTTGCATACACTTAAAGTAAAAGACACAGTGGTGACAATTGTATAGTTGGCAACTATACGACTTTTATATGTAGAATTAATGTATAGTTTAATCAGTTATTTTATAGTTATTGCAACTAAACCTGAAGAATTAGAAGAACCACAAAAGTATAAATAATTCTCAAAAGTCTTGTTATTCTTCGCGGAAAGAAGTACACGAAGATCGATAAATTTAAAAGCCTTTTTACATCTATCGCAATATCAATCGTAAGCAGACGCAACGCTCGTTGTGACGACAATTGCGAAAGGTGGAGGATCAACTAGAACTATTACAAATAGAACGCTAATCATAAGTGTCAGTGATATATTGACTACATACCATTGACGCTTCTGATTGGCGTCATATCAGTTGATGTTGAGCTAGCTTTTGCAATCATCGTCGCGACCGCTACATCTGCGACTGACATTACGATAGATATGAAAAGGGCCTTAAAGAAATTACATATTGTGAGTTAAGGATATATTGCTCGTGTTGTCTCTGAAAAAAGTCACAAAAGAAACTAAAACACTAATATCTATTTTTATATTTTCCGTATAAAAATGCATAGAGTATGTATATATAAAATTGAATAATACTTTTACCTTAATATCACACATTTCTGTAGTTTATTTATATTATATCTGACTCCTAAATTTTGATCACTGAACCATAATAAAATGTTGCATATATCATTTCGGATATTGAAAATATAAATGTATAAAAATAGAGATTCTTATAAATGTACATTTTATTCATATAAATGTACAAAAAATAGATATTCTTATTAGTATTTTTTATTCTTTTTTTATTATCTATTCCTAAGAGAGCAACATCTTATATTTCCATAAAATAGCATAATTGAAAATACTTCCAAGTAGTAAGATGACGTCAAATGACGTATTAATGACGCATTATTGACGTTAGAGACATAATTAAAACGTTATTTTTGCTGGGCTTATACCTTAAAGTGAAGTAACATTTGATTCAGACTCAATCGATCTCAATCAATCTCATCAGACTGAATCAATATCAATATCAAAATGTTTGTGCTCACTTTTATACAATAGATTAACCTCTAATTCTTTCAAACATTTTTTTCATAATTTTTTAATATGGCAATACACCCTTAAAGTATTGCGTTGCTATGATGGAGTGAGAATAAATGCATTGATTTCTTTAACAGAATTAATCTCACATTCCAGCGAGTTTTATTTTCAGCTCGATGCGCGCCAAAGCATGACGGTCTTGATAACAGGATCTCGCATTAACGTTCGCGTAAAATACAACCGTTTTCGTGCGCGACGGTGTATCGTTTAATATCTTAATTACGAGTGTGTTTTGAAGCGAATATACCAACGCTGTGAAACGGCCGCAATTAATAAGCGAGATAAACGCGTCGCATACGCGAGTCTGAGGAAAATGTAACAGCAGATTCAATCGAGATTTGCCATTGTGCTCCGTTATTACACGTCGTAAGTTACGAAAAAGCGGTTTCACGCAAATTTTATGGACGGCGAGTCCGCAGCACCTTCGCGCGTGTTTAATAATAGTCAGTTTATATTTACGTGCGCAACGAATGATAAAATGTTCAGGCTCACGCCATGGGAACGCGACATATTGACCGTAAAAATATCACGAAATAACCGGACAGAAAATAAAATTGAAACACTAAACATTGTCCGTTACAGAGTTTTCCTATAACAATCCGTGTCACCGAGTGTTATAGTCCCGCGCGTTTCAATGGTCGTTATCCAACGAACGATAAAATGAAAAGCAATATTGCGAAACGTCCAATTATATGCACGCAATATTTAACAGTTTCGTAATAGTCCATTTAAAAAAGCTTATTTCTCGCTCCACTTCGAATGAATTATTATTTTGCGGTAATAAAATTGGGAAGAATTTATTATAGAAATAAAAAGAAAATTACTTAGGCTAATCGCGGCCTTACTCATCCAGATATTTTCGAACAAAAGATTTTTTCCGACCGCAAGAACATTTTCTGTCGAATATTTTTCTTTTTCTCTTCACAGAAAATCAACTATAATCTGATTGAATAATTCACAGATGAAAGAAATAGCGTTTCCTCATCGGCGATATATACGAGATGAATCACTAATCACGAAAGAAAGAGCGAATCTTCCGCGAAACGTCCAGAATATATTTCTGACGGAATATATTTCCTTGGTTAGTGTTCTCACGTTTCATTGGCGAGACAACGCCCGATCGGCGTCGAGCACGATGTCCACTTAGACAGGATATCCCTTAGTCACGATATCCCTTAGACAGTATAATCCTATGATCCATGTCCTACGTCCACCTGTCCACCAAGCGTCGCAGGTAAACGCGGGTAAACGCGGTGTCGATTATTCACAGTGGATCATCGACACCAGACGCACCTAACCTGCGGATTTACGCACGCACGCACGTATCCCGTATCCGTCTGCGTACGTGCCCTGGACCCACAGGTGGTCAACCACCGATGGCATCCAAGTATAATGCGCATACGATCAGAATGAAATGGATTTGTTTCAGAAAACACGAGACCAATCGTCAACCCTTCAAATGTGACGACTGACGTTCGCTCCCTCATTTTACTTATTCACAGCACTGAAACAAAGTTCACATTGATAAAAATTTATTATTGATTTTCTAAAGAATTTAATTTCATATGTCATAATATGTTATAATTTATATATATTTAGAGACCTCTCCTTGGATAACGCAAACGTAACAGACATAGTGATGTCAGTAATGGGCAGAATATTTATTTAATAGCGTGTAAGAGAGAGGAAGGAAAAGAGATTCGCATATATTACACGATGGTTGGCCACTACTGCGGTATCCGTGTCCTGTCCGAGGATCTCAAGCGCGAAGTCAGTTGCGTGAGCCACCCACGCTCTCGCTCATCCTCGTCGTTCTCCAGGAGAGTTGCCGGAGATACGACAGATAGAGATAGTAATTTAGCGTCATTATTACAAATGTCGGAGGCGGCGGCAGCGGGTGCTGTAACGATCTGTAAGCGCGTACATGGAATCGCGCAAGCATGGAATTAAACGATCTCATTAGCGGAGGGCTTCACGGCCGAAATATCGATCGCTATCCCGATGCCGGCAAACAGCAAGCGTTCCGGTTCTGCCAGTGTGTTTGAGCTCTCTCTGTAACCAAATGATAGTAGCTATTCGATATTCTTAATCCTGAATAAATAAGTCTTTGCTAAATTGTTTCAATTCATACGTAAAAAAAAATACATTCTAATTTCTCCAGCGACAAAATTGATTTTGTTGTTAACAATTTAACATTATTGTTTAGATGGAAATGATCGTGTATCATAGAGTAGAAAGTATAGCGTTGTTATGATGTTGAATTGAAATAAATTTTAAAATTCAATGAAACACATACAAGTGTTTCAAAAATCATAATTGAATTAAAAAAATTTTTTTCACATTGAGAGAATAAAGTATCTGGAAAATGAAAAATATTTATTTGATAGATATTAATAATAGGATGAACCATTATCTTCCTGAAAAGCAAAAATTGTTTTAAAATAACATATATTTTCTCATTTCAAAAGAAATTTTTTTCAATGTATAGTAAGTTGCAAATTAGTTTACACTTTTCAATCAATGAAATTGCAACACTTCAACACTTGCAAAACTTATCAGAATTTAAAATCACTTCTGACATGTGTGCGCCAGTAATCGGTTGTAAATATATAAATTACTCCTCAAAATAATATTCCCTTAATTTAAAATAAATTCTTCTTTCCAAATGTCACAAATATACTATGTCGTACTTCATACTGTCAATTCGACTCCTGTCATAACCAATTACAGCGCATACACTTCAGCAACAATCGTGCTATCAATTCTAATAATTTCAATCGTTTTGCCAAAAAGTATACGAGCCGATTTGCAACCGATTATATAAATATGTGCTTAGTATAAGTAATTATGTCATATTATATTACCAACTAAATAAATATCTTTTATCTTTTAGCTACTTTTCTCTCGGTGAAAAACATAAAAAATTAGATTTCTCTTCATGACATCAAAGAAATCGTACAATTAAAAACTTAAAATAAATAGTACATCGAACAAACGCTTCCCACATGCGTTCCAATTCTACCGGCTAAGGTTGATATTCTTTCCCCATCAGGTCATGCTAATTAACAGAAGGCGACTTGTGAGGCACAGCCTCTCCTAACCGAGTGATATCTCATTAGGCGTACTTAGCATTTAACTCTTACAATAGCGACATTATCATTCGCCTGCGACGACTTTCGCTACACGTATACTCCGGCCATCTCCCGCCAACGTTAATTAAGCATTCGCGATTCGATATGCAATTGAAATGTAATCGTCGTAACGAATGCCTAGGAACGATGCAATTTCCTCGTGAAAAGGATTCGAGACGGTCTCCGTTTCTCCTTGACATTGTGCGTGATGATAACCACAGCGCCATTGATGGGAAAGGAAAATCATCGAAAGAATCTAGATAATAGGAAGACGCTAATTCTCGCGACGACAATGTGCAACGGAGTCGTTATCGTATGGGAGAAGAAACAACTACCGGAGGTCACAAGTTGGTATCTCAGATGGTTACGCGGAGACGACGATAGGCGTTCTTATTGCGTGCAATTAACGTCATTAAAGAGCGGGGATATTAAATAAATTACAAACAATTATGTTCGACTACGGTACTAACGACCATCGTAAGACGCGAACGTGCGCGCCGTATTTGCGCTATCGATTAGAAGAGACTGAACTGCGGCTTCACTCCTCTGAATATCTCCGAGCAAGACTTTCTCTCCGAGCAAAACGCTTCCTTTTCAACATTCGGCATCTCTCGGTTTATAAGGAAATATGTGAACTTGAAAACTTTACCGACCAAACACTTTCTGCACTCTTTTCTGCACAGTTTACGTCTTATCGGATGTACAGAGATACAAGTAGTTTCAACCGATAAAAGTACGTGCAAAAAAGGAATTGGAACATTACTCAATATGTGACGAAAACGATAAAAAATTTCAAAACTGACATACCGAGTTGTCAGTTGTAGTATAATCACACACACACACAGCTTAAATACTTGCCTAATACAAAAATTCTGTAGTTTGTGCGTATCGAATGTTTTTGCTCCGTTTAGGAATATATCAAAGAACATTACCTTTACAACTGAATTCAAAACTTAGAACTATACGAAAAATTTGAAAAAAAATTTCTATGTATGTTATGGTACTACATATGATTTCAAAGATTTCTATGTATATATATGGTTATGTTTTGCGTTAATTATAGTAAAGCAGGACAGCACGCATTTATATAAGATCTATATATGCAAGAAATACGAAAACAATAACGCAATTATGTAAGCACTTATCTGACATGACATTTTGACGATTGCCTCTACGTACAACATTTTATTATTCACTTTGACACACCGTTAAGAAGATACCGGATACCGACATAATGTAGTTTGTACTATTTCTTTATTTGCACAGAACTCTGGTTCCAAGTGCTTTTACAGAGTAAAAATGCAAATATCAATTTTTGGAAAAAAAACATTAGATATATATTTTATCAAAAATAAATTTATTTTGATTGCAAAATATTTTTTTTATTTTTTTACACAATATTTGGTTTTCCATGCATTAAGGCAGTATCCTGATTTAGAAGGCGAAAAAATCGATGATTTTCGGAAATTTTTTCAAAGAGAATGAAATAATCAATTTTTGTGAACTTTTGGTTACACTTTAATGCACATTTCAGCAATGCAAAAAAATTATTTAAAAATGGCGGAATTGTTAGATGACAATCAAAGCGCCTACTTGAGTTTTTGATTCAATCAGGACACTGCCTTAAAGTTCACTGTGTAAAAGCATTCTGTACTATAACTAAATAGAAACATAGTGCAAAACTCTATTATGTCTGATATTTTTAATTATTTTTAAAAGAAAATCGTCCCAAAATTTGCCTTAATGAACACAAAAATAAAATAAAATAAAATTAATATTAATTAATTAACTGTAAAGTAGCGAGCGATTAGACAAATAGGTGATCTCTGTGCGAAAGCTAGCGCAAGCTTTATAGAAAATAAAGCATAAATAACGCAAAGAATAACGCGCTCACGTATGCACGCTCGTAATTATCGATCTTTTATCGTTACAACCAGGTATTGCCTCGTAACGGCATCGACATATACCAGTTCTCTAATCGAGAAAGAAGACGAGGGCGAGACGGTCCGAACCTCCGGGAGTGGAGACTGCCAATCGTCGGGTCCGATCGGTCGCATTATAATTCAAATGCCTCCATTAAGTGCGTTCACGCGTTATTAGAGCCGCGGTGCGGATTCTCTCGCCTTTCTTCGACGTCTTTTCTCACGATTGGCCCCGGCCGTGGATGACGGCGGCGAAAGTGCACCATATCGATCCCTCCGCCTTAACGCCGTTTCCATTAGGTTAACGACCCGCGGCTGATAAAGTATTCACGATGCGGATAAATACGACGTGATCCCCGGGACAACAAATGCCGGATAAATCGAGATCTCTCGCGGAACGCGATTTGACAGACGTTAGATCGCCAATCTGCATCGTCCCTCTGTCACTGCGTCTTTCGTGATAAATTCACCCGAGCACGAGTATTTCAGCAACAACGATCTGAATCACGTCAATGTCACATAAAGTATACGCGTAGAAAACAAAAAAAGAAATTAGACTGAATCATAATAATCATAATTAATTCTAATCGTTCCTGATGATGAACTTCGAGATCACGCGAAAATCTCCAGAGCGCGTTTGCGTCAAGTTTGCGCTTGGTTACAGTTCGATGCGATCCCCCGACAGATATCGGAAACCCGTTATTTTCGCGATCTAATTAATTACGGAGTAGTTCTAGGGAGGCTCCCAAGTTTTCGAGTTTGGATTAATCGCGGATCTCTCTCGGCAGCGGAAAGTTTCAGCCGCGCAGCCGAGGGGTGAAAACCACCCTCCGGCGAGCGACGGCTCTCCGAGAAGTGGCGCCCACCGACGGAGACGCCGAGCACTATCGGCGTCCCGACGCCGCAGCATCCCTGCAACCGTGTTTCTACGAACTGCCGCCAGATTGAGATACCAACCGCTTTCTATCGTGACACCGGGTATATCGCGCGCCGATAAGGCAGATCTTGTACTGCTCCATAAAATCGAAACTGTTGTAATACCGAGGATTGTTCACTGCGAAAGTAATATCCCGCGCATTTAATAAAGCTTAAAAAACGTTACAAATAAAAAAGTTTAAGAAAATTTAAAAAAATTTTACCAGAAAATTTTACCAGAAAATTCTTTTCTACACAAAAGATTAACCAATTGCTACTATTTTGCTGATATTTCTACATTTATCGTCAGAAAAGGCGAAACTGACACAAATCAAACAGAAATACTCATTATGATCATTATTAATACTATAATTTTTTATTATGGCAAGTCCCAGTTTGCCTGGATTTAATTGCTTAAAACTTATCTGGAAATCATGACTCTAAATTCGTAATCAACGATTCGCAAAATCCTACTGCGGCCCTATTTCTTCTAAGAGATATGCATTTTCTTATAGTTGATAGCGATATTGATAGCTATCAACTATCAAATCCTAATTCTTACGAAGATATCCTACAAGTCTCTTTAGTACCTTATTTATGCATTCTGACACTTTGTGTTTCTAAAGGAGAAGAAATTTGAATATTTAATCGGAAAATAATCTTTTATTCTCGAGATATCAATTTCGATTAGTAACTTCTATACATATTTATACATATCTATTAGGTTGGAAAGGTAATAAAGCGAGGAAAAAATGATGCTAGCCATTGTTGCTACTTAACCGTATTAAGAAACGAGACGATAGATATTTTCGGAGCGTTTTGTACGTGCTTTGGCAGCCCTTCTGCCAGCGAGAGCGTTACCAGCTTTGTCAAAAATTTCTATGGCCTTTGACCCGCGTTGCAGAGACACGGCGTGCCATTTTCGCCGCGATCCGAATCGGATACGCGCTACGTCGCGTCCTCGTAGCAGGATACACGCGCTTCATTCGACGGTCGATCCCGTGAAAATCTGCCTCGTTAAACACCTCGATGTATTTGAGGCGGCGCATTCGCGCGTGCTTGCATAATCCGTCAAAAGCCGGTCCGCCGTGCAGCGGAGACAAATAAAAATTTACTGTTCAAAAATAGCTGCAAATTGTAATTATTAACCAACTTCGGGACGAATTTTTTTTTAAATTAATTGCTAATAAATTTCAAAGAAAACTGAAACTCGATTTTTGAGAAAGGCCTTCTGAAATTTGCAATATTAATAATAACCTGAAAATCATGACTCTAAATTCGTAATTAATGATTCATAAAATCCTACTGCGGCTCTATTTCTTCTAAGAGACATACATTTTCTTATAGTTGATAGCGATATTGATAGTTATAGATAGTTATTGATAGTTATCAACTATCAAATCTTAATTTTTACGTGGAATTTGTATTCAGCAATCTCCAAAATCCATAATGTAATCTTATTCCCGCTAAAAAAAATATGTGTTTTTTAAAGGTGATAGCAAGACTGACAACTGTCGATAATTAAATCTTAATTCTAATATCAGATTTATATTCAGCAACCCCAAAAACCCTTATGTAAGATAGCTTAGTGCAATAACAACTTTAGAAATAATGTTTTTCTAATTCAGCTTTTGATTAATAATAATTTCCAGATTGTTATTAATATTACAAATTTCAGAAAGTCTTTTTTAAAAATTGAGTTCCACAGTTTCTTTGAAATTTATTAACGATTAATTTCAAAGAAAATCGATCAGTTAAGAATTACAGTCTGTAGCGATTTTTGAACAGTAAATTTTCTCCGCACTGTGCGCCATTTTTCCATCTCTCGACACGAGATGAAAAAAAGGCGAGGAATTGAGTGACCTATGACAAAAAATAAATCACCACCACGTAGAGCGATTTACTATCAACGGTCATAAAGAGGTAAATCACTCTCAAAACGAGATAAATTGCTATCACTAGTAAAGAAACGAAATTATCGTCAAGTGCTGATAATGCTCGAAGAATATAATGTTACAAAATTCAATATTCAAGAGAAAGGAGTCACGGGTGCAGGACAGTTTATATATATAAAAAGAGAAATCAAACATCAATTCGTATGTCAATAAAGTTAGTCGTACAGATCAGTGCAGGATAAAAAAGGTAAATAAAAATAAATTACTATTGAAAGTTGTGAAGTAAAAATGTTATCTCGATCAAAAACCGCGTTAGTCCACTAACTATACGATTAACCAAAGAATCGGGAAAGGTAACGATGCTATTTATATGTACGTATGTGAATACGTAATTATTCAAGACTATGGTCTAATGAATAATTAGCTAAATCACAAGAAATTCAATGCACACAAGGCTTTAGGTTTATCTTGATCACAAACACGATGTGGTCCAGTTATCGCTTGATTAATCGCTTGATTAAAGGTCACCAGCCGGAGAGCCTTTAGGTCGTCTGCTCGGAGCTAATTAACTCTCGACATGCGCGACAAATCAATCGAGTGGCAGAGTCTTTCAACCGGTCTCAAATTGGGTCTATACGGGAACATCACGCGCGGGAGGATATTGAACCGAGCACGAGATGACAAAGCTCAAATGAACACGAAAGGTATGTCGATTCGTACTTTGAGAAGATATGATTACAGTATTCCTCCTCACGAATAAGATGGATACTTAGTGAACGTGATCTTGTTAGCATGGAATCCTGGTAGATCATCGTTAGCTGTAAAAATACTGCGTAAGTACTGGACAAGAACTTGATCAAGTTTTATTCAGAGATTAAAGCAATTTGCTATATAATATATGAATCGATTTTAAGGCATATTTATCAGCAATATTAATTCAGTTTTATAATGTGCATATGTTACAATGTTTGTGTATATATATATCGTGAGTATAAATATAAAATATATTAAACATAAAAAGAGCTTAAAATTGTGTGAACGACAAA
Organism: Odontomachus brunneus; assembly: GCF_010583005.1. Taxonomy (NCBI): domain Eukaryota; kingdom Metazoa; phylum Arthropoda; class Insecta; order Hymenoptera; family Formicidae; genus Odontomachus; species Odontomachus brunneus. Next base: position 1,938,625 of record NW_022639495.1, read on the forward strand.
AGAAGGTGTAGGAAAGCATAGAGCAAGGAAAAGAGAATTTCAGGAAATAGTATTTGACAATATTAAGCTCTGTGACGGAAATGACAACCAAGATTAAAAATGTAAGTGAGCAAAAGACAAATAAGGTATAGATTAATGATCAAGAGACACGATAGTGTCTCGTGCCAAGTGCACGCGCAAGCAAAGTGGCGACGCACTGACCGCGAAGCCGGCCGTGTATATTTAAGCGAAGCAACTAGTTGAACGGAGGCAAGATTATCGTTATAACGGCTGAACTGAAGAGGTTTTGGGTAATTGATTCCTTAGATTTATATAATATAAGAAAACTATCCTTATTTTTGTTCTATACGTGCTCTGTAAGCCGAGATATTTTAACTCAAAGTACACGCAAGAAAAATTTTAGTTGGTGCAACCAAATAGGAACCAAGTGAAAATTAAATGATCAGAAGCGCTGTTATGAAAACTAATATTTCTGTTATCGCAATCGAAAATATTCGTCTGAACATTCAACAATATTAGAACTCGGTTGAGGCAACTGAGAACAATTAACTATATAGAAGTCTCATAAAGGAATTTTTCTATTCCTACAGCCGAGTTTTTGTTTGATCCCTGAGCAATCGAAAATTCGGTTGCACCAACAGAATTCTTTTTTCCGTGTATGAAATCGCAAAATTTCTCTTTGTACGCCTGATATATTCCTGCGAGCCTGACCATCAGACGGTGAACGGCGGTGCGGAAGGCGTGTATGAAAATGAGAGCGTGAGTGAGAGACAGAGAAAGAAAGTATACTTACGGAAGTGATTTTGACAGAAAAGTGCTAAGTGATAGAAGGTGAAGACGAAAAGGAGAAGAAAGACCAGAAGGTGAAAATTTTACTACTAAAGTAAGTTTGACTAATTATTAAGCTATTATCTAATTACAGCCTGTATTCTGTCGATAAAACCTGCTAACATAATTAAGTTATGTTTGTTTACATACCTTTGATATTGATTAATACAGAATATATAGCTCTTAATGTCTCTTAATTTAATTATTAACAATAATACAATGTTCGTGTGCAAGTAGGGCGGATTGTACGATAATTATTAAGGAATTGAAGAATATTAGCGAATTAATATTTTGAATGCAAGTTCACGCGCATTTAGATTAAAATCCAAAATCGTAAAAGGCATTGTTTGATCATCGTACTTTGTTGCTCTAACATATCTCTTGCACCGAGCGTGCTTGAACTTGGACGGGCGTCTCCGCGAAAAATTCCTTGTCAAAACGCGACGTGCAAGGTTAAATTAGCAGCTCGACGCGATAGATTAAATTCGCAAAAAGGAGCAGAGAACACATTTTCCATGCAGAAATCGCGGAAGCTCTCTGACGCCGGCGCTTTATACTACAGCTTAACTATCCTTTGATATCATCTCCAACGGTGCCTCTCTACTTTGTCTCCACCGTCGACTCTTTACGACCGTATAACCTCTGTTACGTCCTGCACTAATATAGAATCGGGATTTGATCTCTTTGACGAAAAATACGGGCTAATTGGCGTGTATTCCGCCGCGGTGGCACCGGCGTTCATTAGTCACGATATTCCCAGGAGACGTACCGGAATCTGGAGAATCGCTTTGAGGCTGAAATTATTGTCTTTCGTATTATTTCCTACCGAGGCGACCATGCGGCTCGGCCGATCCGTGACGATAATTGCGATTTCGTGTTCTTTATCCGCCTCGTATAATTATGCACTCGCGGAGAGGAGAGATCTCTGCGAGATACACAAACACACGTATGCACGCGGTTCGCGCGATGTTCCAGCGCGGAATATTAAGTTACCCACCTATCGCCCGCTTCTAGCGTTTACGTTCGCGTATCTTACGTTGGTTCGCGAAGGAGATATAAGTGCGTATCGCGAGACACGAGTTAACGGGTGTTGTTTCACATGAAGTCTATCTAAAGTATCGCCGGAATCACGTGTAAAATGATCCCGTGCAACTCCTACTCTCCCATCGTTTCCTCTCTCCGCTGATTTATGCCGAACAAGTTCTTAATGTATTACGCCGTCCGCTACCTTCGTCCAATCAGTCTCCGTGCAATTACTGCGGAACGAACGGATACGGCAAAGCCTCACATTTCCGGGCGATGCCGAATCGTTCTCTCTCTCTCTCTCTCTCTCTCTCTCTCTCTCTC
>NW_022639495.1:1943495-1944977 GCF_010583005.1 Odontomachus brunneus
CTCTCTCTCTCTCCCTCTCTCTCTCTCTCTTCCCCTCCCTACCTCCCTCCGCCGTCTCTCGATGCGTTTCAACGATTCTTCACGCATACGTGTAATAACGTATAGGTATGGACATGCACATCTCTGTGTTTCGCGATTCGGAATGTACCGGTGTAACTACGCTAAACACCGCCTAATGAACGCATACGGGCGGCTCTTTGGCACAAAGGTCTCTCTCTGCTTTATATAAAGCACGAGTGAGTTATTTACATTGTGGTCGACAGAATTTCAAGCTGCGCGAGGTTCTAATGAACCTTTACCTCTCCTCTAACCACCCAGCCGCCACCGCCGCCGCCGCCGCCGCTGCTGCCACCCTATCACCCTTCCCCTCCCTCTCACTCAACACATCGTCTGACCAAATGAGTTCCGTTCGGATTCGTCGGTGTGTTGAGCCGTTAATTAATTAAAATCCCGAAGCGAAATCCGCATCGTCGCGAATATTTTAGATACCTCGAAAGCTTTATGAGGAAAATACTTCAAACTTCCTGACGCACCCCACCTCCTATTTCATGTCTACGTCCACCCTCGGGAAACGGGGATTCATTGCGAATAGCTGTAGAACCTTTGCCGCACGAATATTTACGAAGGGTAGCCGCGAATGCGATGAAAAAAAGAGTATTTAATGAAATGTACGTTCGTCGAGAGAGAGAGAGAGAGAGAGAGAGAGAGAGAGGGAAAGGGGGAGGCAGGGATGGGGTAAGGGAGGGAGGAGAGAGTGGAGATCAGGAAAAGAGTGCCGCGTAGAAATCATAAAAATACCGCGAACTAGAAAATCGTAAAATTTCAATGATCAGCGTTTAACCGCTGTCCGTTCAATATCCCTGGATAACTCGCGCTGACGCGAATATTTTTCGCAACTGTAGCAGTCACTCGCTCGTAATTAATAGGCTCGCTTTGTACACACACGATCGTATCGTTTCGGACTTGTATATTCACGAATCAAAGAAATATTTGAGGAACAAAGGAAACGTATCTACGAGATAAGAAAGCACCACTACGAAAATACAAAAGAAGTATAATCGTTGCTCTAGTATTAGGATACAGCGCTTTCACCTCTTTTTGTCACAATTATCTGAACTGGATCTAAGCGACATTACGCGTTCGCTTTTCGTGTATCGAACAATAGACGTGTATGCGTGACATGAACGTGCGTGGTAATTTTGAGGTCATAAGTAAACGCAAGCCAGACAAGTTATTTTGCAAGCCGACTGCCCAATAGGATGTAGCTTCGTTCACGTAGAATAGCAACGTAATGCGCAGCAAAATCACAAGAATACGCCCTCGGGCGGCTTATGAGTACTCCGCCAACGACAATCACTTTTCGAGATAACCTTCAGTTCCCTAATCTCTGTATTCGCCTCTACCCTTTCTACGGTCCATTATTCTCTCTCTCTCTCTCTCTCTCTCTCTCTCTCTCTCTCTCTCTCTCTCTCGCTCTAGCTC
>NW_022639495.1:1946392-2019760 GCF_010583005.1 Odontomachus brunneus
TCTCTCTCTCTCTCTATATCTATCTATCTTTTTTTCTCTCTAGGTTGCAAGCTTGAGATTAAAGTCTTTTAACGACTACATGTCGCGTTCATGTCCAGCCGAGTAATTACGAATATGAATCTCGACAAGCTTTGAAATTTTGACGGGGTCCAGCTTAACTTATCCCACTTTTTCAGACGAATTTCAAATATGTTATGACTTTCCTCGCACGAAAAAATACTAACACAACATAAATTTTTGAGTTTACTGCAAAATATATCCTGTCATATTTTAATTCCATATCCAAAATATCAAAAAAAAAACTTATAAAAAATGCATTATAGGAGAAAAAAGCGTGTTAAATAAAATTTATATAGACACAGGAAAGATTTGCCAAACCTTATTTTTTTAAATAGAATCTTACACGGAAAAAAAGATTTGCTAAGCAGGATATTTAGTTTCGAGTAGCATAGTTACATCATTCTAGTTATATTTGTATGATGATAGTGTGTATAATTGGTATGGCTTTGATACATTAACTACATCAATGTAATTACGCGTAACCTAATTGTAGCAACCAGAAATCGGTTGGAGTGACATTCACCATAGATATCTGGTTGAAGTAATCATATATCGCCACTATAACTCAACCATTGCTCTGTGATTGCAGCAACCACATAATTAGTTAGGTAATTACATAATTATTTAATAATAAGTTATTCCGTATTTTACTACTGAATCTGATTGGCATAACCAGATTTATGTGTAGACCAACCATACTGTTCTTTCCGTGTATAATTTTCCTAACATAAATCAATTCCTCCAGTCACATTCTGTATATAAAATTACTAGAATAAAATCATCGCAAAATGTGGATACTATCTTCCCGAGATGTATTTTTATTTTATTCAAATACTCGTCGCAGATAGGAAGTATCTCGTAAAATTTCGATTTTTCGATAATCTAACTTTAATACTTTCGTACGTAGAATGACGGGTGAAATCGATCATGTTGTAAAAGATAAAAACATAGAAAAATTTAAACAGAATTCTGTTACATTTAGATTCATTAGTGCACCAGTGTGCAAAGATTAATATCACCGCGATCGATCTCTCTCCTCATTCTATGTATAAAAAACATTTAGATGAGGTAATCAAAAAGTGAATAGTTTACGGAATATTTCGTATCTTATATTCAAAAGTATTTAAAATATAGAATATCAATAAAGATATTCATTTGATTTGAGTTTTTTTCTATAACGTCTCGTTTTTTAAGATATTTGAAATATGCAATTAAAACGGGACATCTTGTGTATAACTCATCTCGGAAGAATTAAAGAAAAAGAATCCGTGGACGTCGGATAAATTACTGCCGAGAAAAGAAAGATGAAACATCATGTTGCACAAATCGATTATGCAAAAAATTCCGTGCTACACTCGTTAGCGTTCTCTAAAGGGAAAACGATACTTTTTAATTGGTGCAGATGTACGATCGAGACAAGCCGTTGCACACTGCCGTCTCTGTGCAGTTTTCACCGTTTTCCGTTTTTATCGGAGGAAAAGAGCACAATTACGTAATAATTAATTACGCGCTGCAACTCGTTAAAATTGTTTACGCGAGGTGTCGATGATTGACTGTAAGTAACACAACGCGAGACTGCACTTCTTTCTCCGTTTCTCCCGACGATGCTTTTATTATTGCTGGCTTTTTGTCTAAGATGTTGGTTTCAAGTCCAGCGCAAGAAGAAAACGTCTTGATTAGACGGGAAGAACTTTAATTACACAGTACGCTTGAGCGACATACCCGAGAGCGACCTCGCGAAGGAGAAGAAAACGAGAAAAGCGTGAAAATATATGTTAGTCCAAAGTCAATTACGAACTCTAGAAGTTAGTGTAAGAGTCGTACCGCAAATAATATCGAGAAATGACAAAGTAGAAATAATTCCCAACGATTCTTACTTTCAGTATGTTCATTGATTAATTAACTCGCAGTTTATCAGTAAGATATTTTTATCAAAATATCGGACTTGCTGCTAGGGAAGTTACATTAATAATTACCTCTAAACTTGCTGATAATTTACAAAACTAATTTTAACTGCATCTAAAGACTAAAGATTTCAAAGAGATAAAGATACTTTCAAACGAATGGCTAACCTGCTTTGCCTAAAGACTAAAGCTGAAGAGCCCTGAGTTCCTTCTTGTCGCACTTTTATTGCTGTTGGAATCGTTCTCTCGCTTTGTTTGCTTCCTTTGTCTTGTTTAAACAAAACATCTGTTTAAAGCCAACGATTTCTTATTTACATCATCTGATAAACTATGATTTTGTACTTGTGTTGATTTCTAAAATTCCATCTTTAACGGTTTGGACAATTATTTTATATTTCTTATATTAATTCATCAAATTTAATTAAACTGTCCAACATTTTTGTTTCGACAATGCAACAATTTACAACTAAGAGTGGGGCTTCTTTCTTAAAACAGGACTTCAACATGTGTGTAGCGTAAAACAGCAGAGGCATAAGATAAAATTAAATATATAAGAAAAGGCCAATAGGAATCAAGCGCAGGATGTCGTATGCGAGTTTAATGTGACTTAATATTATATAAGAAAAATAAGTTTTTAAGGTTTTAATATAAAAATAAGGTTTTAATATAAATAGTTCGATTGATTAATCAACCCTTTTCAGCGCAATACATAATTCGCAAATTCGAAATACGAAAGATACTCTCAATACTAAAATAATACCGGAAGACATACCGCCGGGAATATGCTGCCGGTGCTCAAACCAACATACAGTACATATTGTCTTGTAAAAAGAAATTCAATAGTGTTGTGCCTGCAGTTAACGGTAGATAAAAGCGACGGTCAGAAGAGCAAGCGTCACTCACCCAAAGCTTTCCCGACAATTGGGAGAGAGTCAAATGGAAGTCAAAGTGGAAAACTACAAACAAACAGCGCAAAATTAGCATAATAGAATATGTAATGAACAGTCAAGAGCTAAAAACATGTGAGCATAGACAACGTTCCCCAACGTCATGTAAAATAAAATTGTTCAACGGTAGCCTTGAGAGATCAACGCGTCCTCCCCGCTAATTAAATTGTTACGCGTCGCAGGCACTTCTGCAGCATACGCACCGGACTCGTCTGCTCAGCCCTCTTCAATTATCAAGCTCAACTGTTATGCGCGCAGTTTGCGGCGGTCCGATAAACTACCCCTGAAAATCCCCGACCCCGGCGAACACTATCCCCGAAAAATACGCCGACCGCGAAAGCTTAACATCTCCGGGGGTGGTATTATCCGCGAGCGGCGGGCAAATCCCTGATTCTGCACGAGCCAACGCTTGGCTGAGGCAGATTGGTGCGGGAGATCAACGAAGTGGGCAGCGACGACCCTTGCACTTGCTGGCGAAGTTTAATCAGCCGTACCTACGTACTCCGTGCCGCGCCACCCTCGGCTGCACCTTAGTGCGACGCACTTAATGGCAGCCACCCACCCTCGCGAGGAATTGATGCGACTAGAAACTCACTGTAAAATCCGCCGCTAAACCGCGAGACAAAGTTGTACGCCGTGTCGTCGAACGAATGGGCGCATTAGCGTGTTGCGCGCTGCGCGAGTTTGGAGGAGCGTGACCCCGATGTATCGTCGCTATGTGAAGTTTCGCAAACTTGCGGATTACACGATCGAGTCACAGTCATGGACATCTCCATGCACGACTGGCTCGAACGGGATTAGCGGAGAGGATCGAATCCGAGATACTGATTCTTCGTATCTCAGGATGTGAAAAAATACGCGCTGCATTCACAAGTAAATCTTACTTGTTTCAAATATTTCGTAAGCTTATACATTCGCATGTCTGTCATGTGTTCATCATATGAATCAATGTATATGCTTCAAATGCATTCAAAATACATTCTAAGTGCCAGTAAGTTCAGCATTTCAATCAGGGATATTAAATTGTGAAATTATTGTATTAAATTTAATAGTTTTAATTATATTAAATTAAAGATTCGATTGGTACCTACTGCATAAAGTCAAAACGACTTTTCCCTCAATAAAGTTTTATAATATTCTTGTAATAAAATAAATTCTTCTTTGAAGTGCATGATAATAAGCTTCTCTGAAAATTTCAATGAGTATATTTTGAGACTGTTATCGAGAAAATAACGTTCCTTATTGTAGATAACTATTACTTAAAAAAAGCAATGTAAACCGAATAATCGCTTTTCTTAACAGTAGAGTAGTATTTTTCTGTGCATATTTTTACAAAAAAAGGGAAACGAAAGTTGTCAATAAATGACTATGCTTATTTTGTATGATTATTTGTAATTGTAAATAATTATTATACGACAATAGGCCTTGTATTAACAGTCATTATATTCTTATTGTTGAAGCAACGACAATGTGATCACACTTTCTTAAAGTGAATCAGTGAATAGTCACTAATATCAGTTATAAATATAGCACTGAGCAGTGTCAGTGCTGTACTTATAGCTGCAAATCAGTATATATTTACTGCTTTCAATGATGTTTCACTGATTCACTTTAAGAAAACAGTGAACAAATAATTATATATCTTCACATAAAATATCTTCACATGATGGTACGAAGAAACAGAATCTTAGAGCAGATCCCTTCGCGCATGAACACGTTCAATTGTAATCTCAAAATGTACTCACTTTTGTTGATTATTGTTTGCAGTGGGCATAGGAGTTGGCACTCTCGGCGGCGGAACTGGTATAGCCTTCCTTCGGCCTCCACCAGTTTGATGTACTGTCGGTGTAACTCTCCCGGTTGGTGCTATTCGGCCGGCAGTTCGCGGTCTCTCCGCTCGCACTTCCATGTTGCGTGTCTGCAAACAAATAAAATAGAAAGTTCTATTAATGACAAATTCGCATTTTACTATGAAATGCGAATTTGTTTACATCGCGACAAACAGTGAAGGCAAAATAAAAGGAAGAAAAAGAAAAAAAGCATGCTAAATTTACGTCGAAAAATGTTGTATATAAACGATTTACGATGCATTCTTCTTTAATTTATTCGTTATATCAACAATATTGTGCTGCGGAAAACGCAATACACGTCACCGGAAAAACGTGAAATCGAAATGAATAGAAAACCGTCTGCGAGCACGGCGCAAAAGTATCGCTTCTCCGTAACTACCGCGGCGCCGAACATCAGAGAAATGATGATAAACTTCGAAAGAGCGAATGTTTGGCAAGGACTGACAAGAAAAACGAAAAAGACCGGCTGGCGTGACTAGCAACATTAAAACTTCTGCCTCGTGGTGTGCGTCGTCGACTTCGTGGTTCGCTCCCCCTCTCGCGCATCTGCTTCCCTTCATTTATCCCAACTAGTTTAACGTGCCGAACGGATCTGGATACGATTCAGTGACGTTACCATTTACCTCAGGAATATACCGCAGAAGCGTCCGGAACGGAAAATCCAATCAATACGTACACGCGCGTTGTGACACGTCACATTCGTCCCAAAATTTATCAATAGGCGTGATTATATAACAAATCTATGGAACACGAAAACAAGTCTATGAAAGACACGGTATCAAACCGTAAGCTAAACTAGATATTGCTCCGCGCCACGAAAGCCTCAAATATCAGACACCATTAAGTCTCAAAATGGATTTATGGATCAAATGTTTTCAAGCAATTTCAACTACGTGAGATTTCCCGGAAACCTGCGCATTCTGATCCGCGGATTCCTAGTCGGAAAAAAGTTTATAGTTAAGAAGCCTATACAGACCAGATGGCCTGGTATCGGTTAGTTTCTGTTCATTTGTCCAACGGCGACAGCGGACACAAACGGCTCATGAATCCAGTTTTCCTTTAGGAAAAGTCGAATTTAAAAAAACTGCTTATTGTTAGTATTCATTTTTCTAGTATAAATAAAAATATTTTGAAAGTTTGAATAACTGAAGCTGAAATCATAAGATTTCTCTGCATAAATTGCTTGTGAAAAATTATTTTAGAATTTATCTCAAATATGAAATGTTTGTTCTTTGTATTTATAATGCGCTTATAAGAATTTATATTTTATAATATATTCCATAGAAACACAAAAAAATATACAAACTATTTTTTTAATTTTAATGTGTTATATTCCATAGAAACACAAAAAATACACGAACTATTTTTTTAATTTTAATGTGTCCACCTCTTTTATAATATGCACTATTTTTATGCACTATAATTAGTATATTTATATATTTTTTAAGTGATAATTATTCTATCATTTTTTTTTTCAATTATAGACTCTATACTAAGGAACTTGGAAAATATTTCTTTTATAAGTCAAATTTAGACAAACTAAATTTTTTCAGATATACCATGCTAACACAGACAGTTTCTCATTAAAAAAGAACAATATAAAACAAATATTCAAAAGACACTGTTATCTAATTCAATAGTTTGAGAATTTAATTGATGCTACAATAAACTTTCGTGAATTTTTTCAGAATTTTCTAAGAGCACACATTAATATTTAATTAATTTTTAATATATAAGGCGCGCATATAATAGAATTATAAGCCCGGTTTACGTTGATGGAAAGTTCATTTTGAAGTTTAGAAATAAGAATAAATAAGGATGAAAAATATTAATAACAACGGCCGAAGCGCGAACTCAGTTATTCATCTGCGCGTTCGTTGCATTTATGCGCGATGCAATTTATCTCGCGATTATCCTTAGAAAAAAGAGAGAAAGGTGATACGAAGGAGGCTGACGTCTCGAACTGACGCCTCCCACTCTCGACTACCCTGTAGTCTATGGTTGACGAAAGAAAGAAATGCACCCGTTACAATCTCGCCGGTAGTGCAACATTGTCGCGGATGCTTTGGTGTCGTGGGCGCAGGGAGCGCGGGCGACGTCGGCGAAGGAGGAGACAAGGAGGAAGGGTAGAACGACGGTCGGCGCGATCATTATTTCCCGACGTGTGTAGTCCACTGAGATGGGGATGCCGGCGAAACAATGCGCGCCAGCAAGTTGGTTTAAATATTCAGCCTTCGGGGCGCGGATACGCGCCATTCGCGCTCGCGCGCGCACGGATGCAACAACTTGAGACGAGAAGCCGTGTACCGAGGTAAAGAGGAAAGAAGGGAGAGAATTTATTACGTTCTAGGATAAAATTCTTCCCGAGCGACTTGATGGAGGAGGAAAGCTCCATAACGGTTTCAGATAATAAAACAAGATTATTGGAAAATGAACTGTGTCCGGCCCCGGAGGAAACAATGGAAGTTATTAAAAAATTCCCACTAAGGCGATTAGAAAAATGCTATTTTAATACTCCTCCCTCCTTCTTTCTCTTTCTTTTTCATTTTCTTTTTAGTGCGGTCAATCACAATTATTATACGATTTATTTCAAAATTATGTTATACATGGAGAGAATATTATAATAAGAATTACAATAAAATTCTTATAATCCCTTGGACCATATAGAATTATGACTAAAATTATTATATATTTATTAAAAAATGTTATACACGTTTGTACTACAAAACCTTTTACTCTTTTTTTTAACTATTATAATTACTTGAAATTTTTATTTTATATCGTATACCAGGTAAATTATCAAATTTACACATTATTTCAATAATAATTTATATTACAATTTTAGTATATTGTCCAGTTTCATAAAAACTGTTTCTTACACTGTAAGAATAAATATAATTTTAACGTAATTTTTGCTATAATATTTTCACCGTGTATACAAATACGGCAATAACCATGTGTCGTGTAAAAAGCAAGTCAATAAAAAGGAATGTTATAAATAAATAAAATTCCTGCTCATAAAAGCGGTATTTATATGACCTTAAAGTATTTACCCGCTGAATTTGCCGTTAGAAAAATTTCTCGTCTCATGCTGAAACTTTCTACCTCGCTATACGCTCAACTCTCTCTTTTTCTTTTCTTCTCTCGCAATTCGTACGTCTCGCAATTCGTACACAGATACGAACACTTTACGATTGCACGGGCTCGCGCGTAAAAAAATTCGCACGGAGGGAGACGAAATATATCACGATCTCGGTGACTGTCGGGGACCGGAGCAGACGAGCGGGAAAATCAACTCCCAGCAACGGAGCGGCGCCGACCGGTGGCTTCACAATAGGGAGCATCTGCTTAGCAAATTGCGAAAAATAATAACGTTTGCGCCAAAATCCGTGGCCCGGAGCGCCGTAGGAGCCTGCGAAGCTGCCGTGCTGTATATCGTAACACAATAACGCCCACTCGTGGAACTGCGTGAACTCGGAGAAGGGTGAATGCAAAAGCGGGCGCGCGAGAGAGAGAGAGAGAGAGAGAGAGAGAGAGAGAGAAAAAGAGAGGGTGTGAGGTGCAAAACGAGCGCCGTAGTACAATTCCCCTCGTGGTAGTGCACCACGAAAACAATATGTCGCGTATACACGCAGAGGATCGCGTACATGCTCGTCACGCGTGACACGGAGTCACCCAGCCGAAGGCGATTCCGGGACTTCTTTGTGACCCTCACTTCCGCACCTTTGACGGTGAATGCGTCGTCGTCAGCCGTGCGTATTTCCTGCCGAGGATTCTCTGCCGAGAACTTGAGCATTCCGAATATTAACACCGCGATCGATCAACGCTAAATCATCCGTTACTGGGGATTTCTATCGAGCTACATATCACCTCCAAAACGTCGTACTTCATAAGTACGATAATACTTCATAAGTCGAGCTTAGCGTGCACGTGTATTGGCGCTTTAAATGTCGTTGAAAAACAATATTTTAACGTGGAGAAACGTCTGCTTATTGCCGGGGAATTTCGAGAGAGCTCGCTTAAAGATATACTGCTTATATCTTAAAAGTAATGGAAAAATGATGAAAAAATTAGAGATTAATCTATATTTTAGAAGTGAACACCAACAATTTGACATTGATTTAGAATCTGGATCAAAAGTTATGACTTCGAATTGTAAGCCCAACGAGACGTCAATAATGACGTCAAATGATATTTTAATGACACATTAATTACATTTCTAATATATTTCTAATATTTATAATACGTCATTTCAAAAGTCATTCTACTATTTGGCAATATTTTAAGTAATGTTGTTATAGAAATATATGATGTTGCTATCTTTAGTAAAGAAGGGCGATTAAAAAATAATAACAAAACTGTCAAAATTTGTAAATACATGTATACATGTATTAAATATTTATAAAGTTATGTGTGTAAAGTTTTATTGTAGCTCAGAGATAAAAAATCTCAAAATAAGAAATTGTATAAAATAAAGTAAATGAACTATAAAAATGTGATGTTATATAAAGATATGTTGTTATTGTATCGTATACCATACGTTTTTATAAGAAAAATAACGATATTAGCGCATCACAGCGGCCGTCAGAATGTCAAGTATTAATCTATAATTAAGAGGATGCTGAAGTCGATGACGAACAATGTTGATAATGCAAAGACGATCGTCATTAACACAATCACGGTATCTTTTTCGTATTTCTTATACATACAGAACTTACAATGTTGTTTTATCATATTCAGCAAAAAAACTAATCCATGCACATGTGTAGAAATCTTTCTGCAAACTTTTCGGATATTTTTAAGCTTCTGAATCGCAAAGGTGCAGCAATTTTCTTTAAAATTGTTCTGTTTGGGGCATCCACACGTTCAATATTTACAAGCTGCGGAACTATAAGATTAAGCAAATTGGATTACGCTAACTGACAGTTTGAGATTTTATATTTAAAATTTTTGCTCGTTTTCGTTTTATATTGAACACTGTTCCTCTTTATTTTTTGCACGTAATTTAATTATGTAAAAGCCTTTGTAATTCTATAGAACTAACACGACGTGAATTTTGCAGAAAAATGTCAGTATTCTGTCGGTAAAGTTTTCAGCATCAGCATCCCCTTAAGAATAGTTGTGCGATAGAATACTCCATGTTACAAATTTGAAAAAAATATTTATAAATTTATCTTTATTTTTTTTTATATATAACATGAAATATTCCGCCATTGATATTTGTACTTTCACTTTATAGAGGCATTTGCAATTCTATACAAATTGAAAAACAGTATAAAATATGAAGGTTGCATTATGTCGGTATCTACCACTTTATATCTCTGAATAACAATAAAACTTTGCATACATCTTTCTGTGTATAAGCATTTGCAATTCTATGCGACCAAACAGAAAGATTGTGGTTATGCAGCTTTGCAGCCTGCAAAGCTCGAAAACGCGTCTTTCGGAAGACAGCTTTGAGAAATTAACAACTTCCTTCTGGTACAGTTTATTGAATGTATTATTGAATGTAAATTTAACAATTTACATCTGTTTCTTGTACATAACATGTAAAATGAAAATCTGCATTTAACGCGCGTGTACGCCGGAGGCGCAGAGTTCTCATGCGAGAGAACACGCGAAGATAACGCTCAGCTTCGCCGGCAAGAATCTGATCGATCGAGCCGGTCGTCATCGTAAACCAGAGGGAAACGCGCACGAATACCTGTCCATATTATTGATCCTCCTACCTGCCGCTCGCGTTCGGCGGATACGCGCGGCCAATGTTTAACGCGACATAATACGCCGGCATGACTAATTTGTGCCTATTATCATCGACGCTAATCGCCATCTATCTATCTACGAGGATAATGAATACCGCAAATTAATAACGGTCGATTGACACGTTACGTCCGAGCTTCATCCAGCGAGCGACGTGCACATTGTGTTCCTAACAAGAGAGCGCGCGCTGCCCAACCCCCTTAACTCTTTCACTGACACGCACGCGCGCGTGTTCGTTACGCGCACATCTCCCGGCGAGGATAACGGCGGAGAAACATTATTAACGAGGAAGAGGAATTTCCGACTCGACGGGCGCAGCCAAATTCGAAGAATTTACTTATATTTGGTGAAAACGCCAGGACGATGTTTAATTCAACAGAGTAAGCGATTAACTCGCGCATTAGCATCAGTGTGCTAATCGCTGCTCCACCTGTTTCATCGCGAATCCTGAATACAGTAAATTAATCCCGGCCAATTAATATGTAATATTCACGACAATAATGCATCTCGCGGGCGATTTTTTTATTTAGCATTCGCACATTGGAACGTGTATTCACGGGAGGAATATCGTCGGTGAGAGAAAAAGATGCATTATGCAAGGAGGGATTGTGCGCCCATTCTCGTGAGATCTCATCGGCGGTGTTTAATGCAGCGTTATAGAGACCGGCGCGAGATTATCTCGCGCATTATCATCGGCTCCGGTCGCGTCACGGGCGGACATGAGCGCGAACGTAACAAATTATTAACGCTCAATTGGCGCGCGCAATATTCCTAACCGTTAATACATTTCACGGTCTCTCCTAATTCTTTCGCGCCCGCACGTCAGTCGTTTATTACGCGAGCTTCCGGGGGATCAAGACGGAAAAGCGTTATTAACGGGCGAGAGAAAAGGGAGGAACGGCGAGAGGAAAGGTTCTCGTCTTTTTTTCGCGAGAGAAAAAGGAAGACACGGGAGTCGTATTCAAAGGAAAATTTATCGCCGATATTTCACGGGCGGCGACGCGAGGCGTCGCGTAGCGTTGGCTTCTGTCGATTCCTATTAATCATCGGCGCACAACTGCGCGTACTCGTATCAACACACGGCCGAAGATACATGCCGGGAGTTTCTCATGCCGCGATGCGATCGCCACATGTGACCACGGGCCGACGTTCTCATGGCAATCGCATATCGGAGCATCACGTGCGCGACACGCGTGTAACTGGCCTCCACCCCTCCCCCGCCCCCCTCTCTCTCTCTCTCCCTCTCTCTCTCTCTCTCTCTCTCTCTCTCTCTCTGTCTATCAATGCCTTTCCCATATTCTTGCAAACACCGGATCGCCACGATCGCAACCTGGCAAATTAATACAGTCACCGTTGTCAATAGACAGGGTGTATCGAGAATTGGCCATTCGTTGTTACACACAGAGGAGAAACGTAAAACAAAAAAGATCCTTTTCAGTACCGAGGCAATGATAGTTCATGAATCGAGCATATTTGAAAGCTAATAGTAGATCATGTAATCACAATCAACTTTAAATGAAATTGCCTTAATTAACTTCAAATGAGAATCTTGCGATGCCTCTGATTATTAAGATATCTAGTGTATGTGTGTATTAAGAATTCAAATATTGTGCACGCGTGAAATTTGATATCGTTTAGTAATGCCAGTCTTTATAACGCTGCATTAAACACCGCCGATGAGATCTCACGAGAATGGGCGCACAATCCCTCCTTGCATAATGCGAGTATCTTTTTCTCTCACCGACGATATTCCTCCCGTGAATACACGTTCCAATGTACGAATGCTAAATAAAAAAATCTCCCGCGAGATGCATTATTGTCGTGAATGAAGGACACAAAAACTTTGTGCGAATCACGATTCAATTCTGTACACCGAGAAAATATTGTAGCGGAAATGGTAACAACATATTTGTGATCTTGTGTGTGCACAGAATTATGACCGGAATTGCTTTATATTTGTTTCAAAATGTTATACATATTTAACTACAAAATTTTTCTAATTACTTGTATTTTTTTGCGGCGCAACGATACAACATATCAATACTACAAATTTGTAGTATCAAATTTTTTATATTGTATAGCAGAGCATAAAGATCATCAAATCTTTACTATTACGATAGTAATTTATATAATTTCAGTACAATCCAGCTCTATGTACAAAACATCACAAAAAAAATCTAATTTTCATGTACTCATACTATATTTTCTCCGCATACTTTTACAATATATTTTAATTATGTTGCAAAACTTATTTAATGCAATAAATATCTGATTAATATCTTTTGGTTATATTCTTTGATGTCGTCCGCATAATTCCACCGACACAAGCATTTAGGGTGGCGCAGAAAGTTTCCGGAAAACTCACACGCGCACAATTTTCCCATCCCCCAATGTTTGTTTAAGCAAGTAAATGATCTATGTATCTTGTCCGCGGCCCGAGACGAGCAGACTTTATAAATTCGGGACAAATTAGTTTATCTTCGAGCGATGTTTACTATACACTAAAAAGCCGGCGGAACCACGCAGCCCACCCACACACAGCTATATCAAAGGCTCCGCTAAAAATATAGCACGTTTCTCATCCTCACACTCCTCCCACTTTTTCTTCACCTTACTCTCCTCCAGTCAGACATCTAACCGAAATAATTACTTGGAATACGAAATATATAATTGTGAATACACTAATAGTAGTCTTTTTTGTAATAAAGACAAATAATTGAAATCTTTGAATAAATAAAACAACCCAACAATTTTATATCAATTTTATAACTATTATAAACTATTAAGAAATATTTGTATATATTTAAAATTAAACAGAAATATTCTCAATATAAGAAATAGTAATATTTACTTAACATATAGACATTGTAAAATTGATGAAATGTATAACCAATTTTATCTGATATTGCAAGTTTGGTATGTTGTATTGTAGCGCCACAAATTTGTACTTCATTTGCAGCAAGATATAAATAAATCAAAGTATGACACAGCAAATTTTCAACATGAACATAAAAATCTAGTTTGCAAATAGCTATAAATACTTACAGCTCATACTGCAAATTCGCTGTGTCATATTTTAATAAGACTAGATATATAATATTTGATGTGTTTTTTCTTAAAAATTTCACTAATAAAAAGGAATAATGTACGTGTCTGCTTGCCAGAAGTTCAAATCCCTTTTTAAACTTCCGGTAGAGACTTAAGCATCGCTCAAAGACTGACTAAGGTCGTTAAGTAGTTGCGTTTACGTTCAAATTGATTAAATCTTAACACCGTAGGCAGAGAACACGAGAGTTCCGTTTCATGAAAAAGTCGCTCGGCTGGTGAAAATTCGTACGTATATGCACATTTTATATTTTTAGCTACGCGGCAGTTTGTACACGTAAAAACAAATAAACTGTCACAAACTCGGTTCACTCGCTTTAAAATGCAACGTTGATTCCGCGCACTGCAGATAGAACAGAAAGGTGGCGCATACATAAGTACAATTTTAATTGCACTATTTTGTCACGATCCGACGCAGTATCCGCGATCGGTGAGAAACAGAAATTATGCTAATGTCAATTATAATACAGGTATTACCGGCCGCACGTATATGACAGTCATTTAAATCGAATTTAATTCCATTAAATTATATCTCATTGAAAACAAAATGGGATTATATTGGTAGAATAATTCTATGTGCTTGTTAAACTATACATACAATCTAGTCAGGCATATTTATCGATTGGTGAAGATGCGATTAATAGAAGCTCGCGGAAAGGGGACGGGAGGGAGAGAGCAAATTCAAAACACCGTTAACCACTGTTCATTTTCACTTCAAACCCGCATCCTCAATTACGCAAAACTACACTGTCCCGTAGCAAACTGCATTTGCCGTAGCATCCTCGGGGAAAGGTAGAATTCAATGTCACTCGTCAGTAGCTTTTGCAATGCGCAGCTTTGCATAAAGCGCACCCAAGGTATTCCCTATTTACTTGTTTTACATATATATGACATAATAATTTATGAACATTTACGAGAAATTAATTTCTAACAAAGGGTCGATATAAACGATCCACTACCACACACACACACACGTATGTGTACACGATGGTCATATCCCGTCAACTAATTTTCTCTCATGTGTTTGCGTGATGGATCGATATCGTTTATCTACGCTCGTTCCTACCGAATACGTATCTTTGTCCGTACAACAGATGTGACAAAGTATTCCGCGCAGAATTATGATCGATGTTGTTTGTTATCGAGAAGGGGTTACGTTACCAGCACGTCAGTTTTCGCACATGCGGTTAGCACGGCAAAACGATTAAGCCATTTCTCGTCGAACGTGACAAATTAATAGTGATCGCGATTGTTTTCTTTTCACAATATGTAATTTGAATGAAATTTCCTCCCCCTCTCTTCCTCTTTTGCGCTTGAGGGAAATCTTCCTAGAGCGCGAAATAAATGCTACTTCTCTCCCTCTCCCCCCCCTCTCTCTCTCTCTCTCTCTGTTCTCTTCTCTTCTCTTTATTTTCTCTCCTATGTTCTTCTCTGTCTTTCTTTGTCTTTCTCTATCTTTCTTTCTGTTTTTCTCTGTCTCTCTGTCTTTTCGTCTTTCTCAAAATATTCATTCCTAACAAAAATTAATTCTAAGAAAAATAATTAACTAATCTGTTACGATCAAGATCCTAATCTGAAAAGTCGTGTCAAATTGATATCGTGCGAATTCTCGTGATCCTCGAGCGTTGCTCGGACGAGCAGTAAGTGGGACATATGGCGAGCAAATACGAGCGCAGGAAAAACAAATAGGTATCCCGCTTCGACCCTCGACGATTTCTCCTCGTGCCCCTTTAACAACGCGGCCGCGGAACACGCGACAATGGCGGGGTTAATGAAAGACGTGGGTGCTAGTTATGGATGCCATAACTCAGTTCAGACGGGGCGCCGCGCCGTAACGCCAACCAAATCGGTTGGTCTGCACCTTCTCGCGTACGCGACCTCATCCCCTTGTCGTTATATGACTTCTGACTCACAGCCCGCGGGGGGCCTGCGGGTAAAACCGGGGATGGAAGAATGGCGATGGGTAGGGGTGAACTCGTACGCTGCCGGGAAATGCTTATCGCTCGAGAGCGAGAAGAGTGTAGAGCGATAAAAATAATTTGCCTTTAAAATTTGGATATCGTCCTTCGAACAACTTTCAAAACGAACTTCTGGAAAGAAGTTTCTTCTCGTCTGCTCTATTGCTGACTCGCACATTGTGCCCCAAAAATACCCACAAGGAATCTGAAGGGATTTCAATCCTCTTAGCATAATGCGAATTTTCCTATTTAAAAAAAAATGACATAACAGAAGAATATCAAACCTTAATTATGAGATATAAATCAATAGCGTTGCATTCCATTTTATAAACATTTTATTATCCTCAAACATACAATAAGCACTCTGAAGAACTGATAACTGACATAGGTAGATTGTCTAACGGCAATATAATTGCCGTAAAGTTATGATGATACACGCAAAAAACAACTTCATTAGTCTAACTAAATTTTCTATTATCTAGAGACCAGACGAGAACTCGGTTTTAGGAACAGAAAAATTCATGTAGGTGGTTTCTATTCAGCCAATTGCTCTCGGTTACCTCAACCGAGTTTTAATGCAGCTGCATGTCCAGACGAATATTTTCGGTCACGGTAACAGAGATATTATTTCTCCTCAGCGAGTTTTTCGTCTGGTTCCGTATTCAGTTACACGAGCTCAAATTTTTTTCCGTGTACATAGCGGCGAGCAAACATAATCAGGTTTTAAAAATGTAGGTATACGAGTACGTAACTTCAAAGTTACGTAGCGTAATAGAGGGGGTTAAGATAAAAATTTGCTGATTAAAATTCCCGTAGAACGTCAACATTCTACACATGGCGAAATTTCACGAAAATACGCTTCGATTAAACACGGGAACTACAGGCACAAAGAGAGAGAGAGAGAGAGAGAGAGAGAGAGAGAGAGAGAGAGAGAATCCCAAGTTTCTCGTAATTCCTTCCGAGATACTTCGGACGTACAGCTATCAGCGCGACGTTGCAAGCAGAGATCATTACGACGCCCACGTGTCTCCATATTTCTGCGAAGCTGCCACTTAGCAAGACGCTAATTATTTACGCCAACGCGAAATCGCCTTGGCAATTTCCGCCTACACCCGATAGAATAACGCGCGCGGCGCGTTCCTTCGAATTTACAAAATTAGTTCGGTTGCCTGGACGCAGTAACACACCTGATACTCAGGCTAACGCGACGTGTCTGAGTTCAGCTCCTTCGTTTAATTAATTAACGGCAACCTGGAAGAAGGAAGAAGAGGGTGGAAGGGAGGGAGAAGGAAAGAAGGAAGGAGAAGACGCCAGGTTTCTTCTGCAACTTCTTAGTTTGCTCCTTACTCGGTCGCATCTTCCCAAGCCCGTTGCCGGGGAAGCCGGGCCGCTGCAATTCCGGCTAATGAAGTCCCGAGCGCTTCGAGATCCGAACAATAAACAGCCCTAGTTAACCTCGGCGCCGGACAGGCGACGGTGTTGCGTCTTCACCTTTCCCTTCCGCGTTTCTTCCCGACATAATTCTCACAAACGTGGTCCTCTTCAGCCGCAAGAATCCCGTAAACTCGCGGAACGACGAATGCTTATCGCACTTGCACGGCTGCCTCCGAAAAGAGACCGAGGGAATTATGAAAAGGACACGTTCATTTCGTGTCCCTTCCCCCTCCTGTGTCCTTTCATAGTGTATCTCGATTTTTTCTTCTCCTTCCCTCTCTCTCTCTCTCTCTCTCTCCCCCTCTCTCTCTCGATAATGCCAATTATAAAATCACTCTGGTGTCAATTACTTTTTGTATTCACAATATATATTTATGTTTACTTTTCCAATGCTGGCAAAAATTATTGCATCACAGCCTATAAATTTGAGTACTCACATAGGTATTTTTTAATATTTACTAACCACGACCTCTTTCCACTTCCATGAATCTTCCCACTCGCGATTTAATTCACTTCATGTTAGTCTGCGATTTATCAGACAAATTCTATTGAGAACTCGGTCGTCTACTGCAGTTATACAATGTTTCCTTACTTTGTCCTTCGTTCACTTTAAATTTTCTGTTTCTCGCTATTTTCTTAGAAATCTTGCTATCAAATTTAACTTTGATTGCTATTTTGTAGAAAACTTTTCTTTAAATAAAGCAACAACGACACTTTTCGTTTTCAGGCTCAATTCAATAGCTTAACTTATTTTGGGATGTATTCGTTTCGTAAAACAAAAGAATTCGATGAAGAATAACACTCATTCGCATAACGTAAAAACAGATAATATATGACCGTATAATAATATAATATATGACCGTGTATGACAATATATCATATTGCTGATGATATATATCGTTCATTTGCTGCAACAATAACATAACTAAAAAATAATAATTTTTTTATAAAACAAGTTTTAAATAAAAAGTAAAAGCAGTCTTCTTTCTTTGACTCAAAAACGCCATATTTTGAGTTATATCATTGTTGCAGCAAATGAGCAATATGATAATATATCACCAGCTTTCAATTTCTGCATGGATATTGATTTAAAGAAATGCGAGTGCTACAAGAAAGATATTTCACCTACATTAAGTATACTTAACGAATACTTCCACGAATGAATAATTAATGCCAGTACTGTATATTTGAGTTGGCGTCTTTGATATTTGTACACATATATGTGAGAAAAATACCACCATTTCGCGGGTTAGACCACCGCCGACCATGAATATTTAGTCACGTGATATTCAATGATTTAATTACGTTGTGTGAGGATTTATTCGCCTAAACCCAGCACAGTTATCACGGTGAAATAAATCACTGGGGTAATTAAATATTCAGTCGCGAGCGCGTAACCGCCTGTTTAGTAAATCCCACCCGAACGTTTCCGGACGCGCATTCGTGCTTCAAACACCATTTACTCGCGGGGGGTAATTAGTAAAGTACTCAAACGCCGATTCGACGATATTGCAACACCGATTCGCGGAGCAGACCGCGTCGGCCGTCGCTCACCTCGGCTCGATCGTGCAGAAATAGCCCTCATGCGATTTAATTAAAAAGGCAAATTTAATTAACGTCACGCGAGTAAGTAGAAAAATATTAATTATCGGTGCAAATAAACCACGCAATGCAATCGTGATGCATAGTTCGCAACTTTGCCTTTGTAGGATACGGTTCTAATAACAAGAATGTATTTTGCAATCGGCACTGATGAGTAATCGATACGATATGTCCTCGACGTCATACGTACACGAGGAGAAATGAACGCACGTCCGATAATTAACGAGACGGAATAAGAACGGACGGAGAAACGAGGGATAGAGAGAAGAAGAGCAGAATAAAACTAATAGATCCTTGAATCACCTCGACGAGTTCCAAATGAGATCATCGACTTCTTTGTGGCAGAGGCATCTAATCGTATTTCCGTCGACCTTCCCCTACAATCCTTCACCACCGACCGCATCCCCACTTACGATATGCCTCTGTGCACATCCGCCTCGGCCTGCTGTGCCTTTTTCCCGTCTATTTTCTGTATATTTCGCACTATGAATCACGCACGCTGTCGAAGTTCTTTTTCTTATATTTCTTTTTCTCACTATTTCTGATAGAAACAGCCGACTATCTCGCGATAAACTTGTAGCGGGATGTTTCCTACGAAGAGAACATCTACTAAAAGATGTAATATGCAAACACATTACATATTTAGTAAAACTGATGCTGTGCAAACGCAAACTGAATTGATTGAATGAAATGGCCAGCTACAGAAAAATATTTCGTTTTTAGAGAGAATGCTGGAATTATACCAATATTATACAGCTTCATATTTTATACTGTTTTCCTATTTAGCTGTATAAAATAGCAAATGCTTATGCAGAATAAAAGTATAAATACCAATGTTCGGAACACTGCATGTTATATAAAATGTTAAAAAAGATTTTTCATTTATAAAATATTTTTTGTATTTTATGTAACATGGGGCACTTCACCATACGTTGGTGTTTGTGCTTTTACTTTGCAGAAGTATTTGCAATTTCATATAACCAAATAGGAAAAAACAATACGACAAATGTATTATGTCAGTATCCGACATCCGATTAATTTTTGTATTTTTTTAAAAAGATTGTAATGCTGAATGTTATACTGTTAATGGTGCATCAAAAAGGATACTCATAAATTTACTATTTATCAAATAAAATTACGTTTTCCCAAATTTATTGCATTATCTAGTAATAAATGTTAATTTAAGACAGAGTTTAGGCAAAGTTTAGATGGATATATATACATATAATATTACAAATACGAAAAATATTGTTTAATTTTTCTTATTAATGCTTCATTTGTGCATCAGTTAATCTAACAAAATGCACATTTAATAGAAAGAGGTATGTAAGTGTTTAAATATGTATATAGATATATGTATCTCTCTCGATTATTATAAATTATGAATTTTCCAGCGCTACGTTTTCCAAACAGAACAATCAATAATTCTGAAAGTTGTGCATATTAACTTTAATAGCATAGTAGGTTTTCATTAGGAGTCTAACAAAGATTAAAAATAGCATGCCAATCCCAACTTTAGTTTCACACACACACACACACACACACACACACACACACACACACACACACACACACACACACATATATATATATATATATATATATATATATAAACTTTAATTTTTCAAATATCTCAACTCTCCTATAATCAATTTTTTCTTAATTACACGAGCAGAGAATAGATAAAATCTCAATTTAGATAACTAGATTTTAGATTCCAATTTAGAAATAATATTTCAATTTATACAGCAAGTTAGAGCGAGTTTTAATAAATTTTTAATGAACTTATTTTGCCTTGCAATCTCCTTGAATAGACAAGAATAAAAATTTTACCAAAGAATTTAGCATTTGGAACATTTTGCACATATATATGCACACACACATACACATACACATAAATACGCGTAACTGCGTATTTGATATCTCTCCTAGAACCAGATACTTCAGCGAATCTCCGTAGGCAGCAACATGTAAGCATTCGCATGCAAACTGATGTAGATTGTGTGATCATCGTAAACATTATTGTTCCGTTTGGCGATGGTGGAAGATAAACCAATTAATCCATTGTAATCGTACCGACGATATTCAACTCTCGATCGCATACGAGATCGCGGTCAAGAATCGCTTTGCGAAGCGGTCGGAGAATAATCAATCGAGTTGCGAGTATCGAATCGTCTCTCGTGCGGATTACCGTTAACTGTACGCCAAGTGCCCCTCCGTCGCATTTAATCAATGCTGCAACCATTACTTCATCGCGTTATAACTTCATCCTAGTAGCTCGTAAACGACGATTCTGTATGATTTTGGCATGCACAGAAAGAGAGAGAGAGAGAGAGAGAGAGAGAGAGAGAGAGAGAGAGCTGCGTTAACACATTCATATGTAACCAACTATACACAGGACAAACATCACATTTAACATTTTGCTACTAATTTCTGTTAGAATTAATTAATAAAGTTAAACTGATAACTGGATGATTAAATAACTTAAACCTTATGACAATAAAGCACACAATGACGACCGCTGATAACGGCCGGAATATATTATGGTCAAAATTATTAAACGATCAAACATAGCGTGTAATTATAGACGTAATTAGTACATGGATTCTTGCGAATGATTTCAATTTAAAAAATCTCGAAATATTTTTCAACAAAATAAAATGCGTTTATTCTGTGTAATGTAGATATATTTTTCTCCTAACATTGCGAAAACTATTTTTGACGCGCGCGTGTTTGAAGAAACTTACACTGAGAAAAAATACTTGAATATTTATTTGCGAGATATAAAGTTTATTTCACGGAACTTTATATCCCATAAATAAATTTTCAAATATCTTTTTTCTCAGTGCGCGACATTATTAAAATTATTCAAGATCATTATTGCAATACATATGTGAAGCTAAGTATGTATCTCAGAGAGAGAGAGAGAGAGAAAGAGGCCCACATCCTGCGTTCGTATAAATTTAAATAAGACATACTTCAACCCCGATTGCAACTCTCGTGCATTCCGCGTCGTCCCCTTTGAGCTCAGAAAAAGGATTTTCACCACTCTCAAGCTTTCTAGGGGAAAAATTCTACGTGGCTAGCCTTTATCATCAGTATCCTCTTATTTCGATATCTCACAAAATGAAGATAATTTGTCATCCCACGATAATTTACTGTCTTACTTATTTACAACTTATGACGAACAATTCTTTTTCGCGTGTTTGAAACGTCAGATACATAACATTTAACTAGTCAACATTATTATGCCTGTTTCAATATATTTTGGAGAAAAATACACGTATATTTATATTACGATCTGCAACTTTATTTTCGGTGGAGGACTGGACTTACGAACTTATTTTAAGGAAACAAGGGGTAACTTTGTTCATACATTAGACACGGACCAGAAGAATTCAATGGTGTCCAGTGCGCCCACGACAAGCCATCTGGCTGGTATTACGGACGTCGACGACGAATTTAGACAGGGGCTAATAAAGAGGTCCTACTATTTGATTAACCAATAACGAAGGCGGAAGTGATATACAGCCGCACGCACACGCCAATTGCAACACCCGCACGGTACACGGCAAAAAGCATCGCACGATTTATCACTCTTTTATTTCTTCAACATTCCCGAAGAGATTGGCAAAAAAATCGAAAATCGAATATCTATAATCTCGTTAAATTACAAAAAAATATACAATACAAAAAAACGAATACGAATAACACAATACAAATAACGAATACAATACGAATAACGAGAACGTATAAAGATCTATACTAAATAATCAATTAATTTTATTGCAAACTTTTATAAACAAAACTAAACTTACAATTAAAAGAGAAGAAGATTAATTATAATGTAAGGGATAAAAAAGATGTGGGGAGCAAAAATATCTAACAAATAAAAAATATTTATTCTATATTGAATACTAATAATATATTTATACTAACCTATATATTTTTCACGAAGAAAAAATTTCTTTATATAAGATCTCTTTTTAAATGAGAAAGTTTATTTTATTTTATTTTATTTTATTTTAGTTTATTTTATTTTCTTAAAACCTTTGCTTTTCATAAAAATAATTGCTGATTCTATTTAAATAGAAGAATTCAGTTTTAAGTAAATATATATTACTACTACCCACACACCAATAAATATTTCTAATTTTTTAAATGTTTCTTCTCGCAGTGTATGTGTATAATTTGACTTAAGGAATAATAATTTCACTTTTCATTTAATATTCACGCGAGGAGAAAGACCAACCACTATAAGTGAATCAAATAAACAATTCCGATCATGGAATAATTTATTCGATGAATCGAAACGAATCACTCTGATCGATTATCTCGAGAATGAGCTCGAAATTCAAGTAACTAACAAGAATAAAAATAATAGAGTTGCCGTCTCGCAGAACAGAAATATTTTACTTCGTTTGCTGCAGACTCTGTGGAAGTAATCCAGGATAAGTGGAGAATATCTCTTATACTCCCCGCGCTGACTGAAAAGTAATAAAACTGGATTACGCGGCGGATCCTCGCGCGGCCCTTCCTCAAGCCCACGAATCTCGTCCCTTCCAGAAGCAGGAAAATGGATTTTATGACACGCAAGGGTGAGAACACGGCTGACTGACTTGCTGACTGACTGACTGATATCGGGAGTCCTGTTTTTGCTCTATCGCGTATACAGGGTGTCCCAAAACTATCGAATATTCTTCCAGCAACATATTCCACGATTCTGATTACAAAGTTTCCTTCATCTGTCGTATTCTTGTAACTTTCAATACTTATTTCCCTGATAACCAAATATTAAACTCAGTTTCTCCGTAAGCTCAGTTAAGACCAACGGCAAACATTTTTCGCTATCCATACGGAAAATATCTCAATTCGTACAACTGAATAAGGGATCATGAAAGGGAATGAAAATTTGGTAACGTGAAATGACACCTCTGTTACCGCCAAAAACACTTGTCTGCACATTTAGCTGTATCAAAACTTAGTTGTAATAACTGGAAAACAATCGACTGAATAAGAAAATAATTTTTTCCCATGTCTTGTATCCCAAGATCTAGTTTGTCAGAGAAGTCTTTCATTCTCCCGTCACCATGAACATCGTGCCATGAAAAAGAACCATCATTTTTCTTCGTTCGTAATATCATTGGCTGCAGACACATCCGCTGATACTGGACAGCACGTACACGGCAGTAGATAATGCAGCTATATATGCGTGTATATATATATATATATATATATATATATATATATATATATATATATATATGTATGTATGTATGTATGTATCAACGCAACGAGAGCGAAAGTAATAATAAACAGTTTATCTGTCTACTGTGCGTAAGCGGATTATCGGCGATTCCCCTTCTTGTAACCCGAGAGGGAGGAAGAGCAAGGCTGATAGGCAAGACACGGCGTACCTTATCTGCTATCATCAGCACTCTATCCTTTCAGACTCGCTGCTGCACCCTCCGCGTGATCCCGATACCACTTTCCTTCGGCCTGGCCCTAACCCTCGTGTCAGCTGCCTGCGAATATATATGCGTCACGTAGCGACGACACGCACGATTTCTGAATATTCATAAGCTACACCTCGACACCCTTACGCGCCCTCCCGGGAGTCACTTGACTACGGCGAACGTACGGCGCGAGCGCGGCTTTCAATTTGTCCAGAGGATCTTCTCACGTGTGGTCAAAGCCGGCGGTTTGCGTTTATACAGTTTCTCATTAGAAATCTGAAAGACACGTCCGCCCTTGAATTCGGTCATGAAGTCGAAAACGGTGACTTGCGCAGAATCAGAGTCATGATTTCGACGACTTTAACTGCAAAATGTTGGTCGATAATTGAAACTATCTAATTGTAACCACTAAATGCAGTGCGAAAGTTGATCCCAAGTAAAACCTTCTATCGTCAGTCGCAAGAAGATAATACCTAACGATGGCTCAATTTTAACTGTTACGCGAATCAGAAGCGATATAAAAACTACTCCGCTATGGCTTCTGATCGGTCTCGTATTTGTGATCATTTGTAAGACTTACGGATGTAGATGAGCCTGAGAAGTAAAGGGTCTGTACGTCGATCTACGACGAGAAATGTATTCCGCGAATTCGGACATTGTCGCATTACATGCCAGCCCGTTAAATTACCGTATCAGGGATGAATTATTGGGCGGCGAGGGCGTAGCACGAGGTGCGAAGGAATTCGACAATGTCGCAATTACGGTCCGACGTAGGGAGAAAAAGGGAAAAAGAAAGCGGGTTTGCCGGGATCACCGTGCAGAAACACGGACCGCACGGTTCGCCGGGTGGAAACTCGTGATTAAAATCCCAGCGGTGGCATTAGCGCGGGAAAACGGCGCAGAGAGAGAGAGAGAGAGAGAAGAGAGGGGAGGAGAGAGAGAGGAACCCGAGGCTTTCCAGGGGTGCCTCGCCGCGGCGGTCGCGGAGGACTCATGTGTTCGAACGTCGGCGGCGTTTAAACCACGATCTGCATTTAAATTGGCTGCCGTGCCGATTCGCACGTATATATACGTGCGTGCGTATGTATGTATGTATATACACACCACCGGGTATGTTTTCCTACGCTACGCAGCTCCGGCGGCTCGTGCTGTTGTCGTTTCGTCCCCTCTACGGGGATCCCTTTAAGCCTTCCATTACGTTCGATTCCGCGCTCATTTCCTTGAGCTTAATTAAATAATGAATTTCAAATTTTGCCTCCTTCCCCCGACCTCTGCTCGTTCCCTCTTCACGCGACGCTGAAAGAAATAACATTCTCGTGGTCGAGAAACACCGCGGCGAATCCTCGCGATTGTTTCTACGTGAAAATGAGATGGCGCTTAGATCCCACAACGAAACAATCGTCGTTAAATTGCTATTCCGATCGCAGTGAAAAAGAGAACGCCGTTCCTACGCATATTACATGGTACCGTCTCTCTGAAGATATAGTTTGAGAGGTTTCTGAAGTGTGAGATACCTCTGATGCAAAGTCGCCAAAACGATGGAAAGAGTATACACGTAATTCAGGTCAGTAGGAAAAGACGGGTCGGAAGATAAGTTGTTTGAATTTCCGCTCGTAATTAACTAACATTTATCAGTTAATTAATTTAGAGAGATGTATTACGTGACGGGTGTGTCTAATGCATTCGACGTGGGCTGTGCATTCCGTGCATAAATTTAGCGCTTTCAGTCGCATTAATTTCATGCGCGAGAAACACCATCACCACGGCGTGTAATTGAAAGCAAACACTGAGCGAAAACTGTGCGTTTTATAATGTGCGTAATTTTGTTATACGACAATATGAATAGTCGAGTTTCCTTAGACACTTCTACGATACGCTGTATTGTTTCTTTTTCTTGTATTTTTAAGTTGTAACAAACGTAAAAATAAATTTCTTCGTTATTCTACATATTCTCGGGAATGTCAAGTAGACAAGCGTGTTGTAAAAGTATTTTGAAAAAAATGACTATGGCCGCGAACATTTGCAGGTGGAGGATTCGTCATTAATGAACGAGAACTATTACAACTATCGCCCTCCAAGGGACATGGCCTGGTGTCGGGTAAGGAGGCAAAGGTAAGGATGAAAAGGACCGAACAAGCGAGATCCCTGGGGATGTGATGATTAGAGAGATCAAAGCAAGCAATCAGTAGACAACCAGACGGACCGAAAATCGAACTATCGATCGGATTGCTCTAACTCCGTTAGAGGTCTAGGTCTGCATCCATGTGTGAGCATCTCTACACTGAGAAAAATTGTGTGTTAGATTTATCACATTTCGCATGTTCTAATATATCCACTTTAATGTTTGTATTGATTTAATACTAAACGAATATGTAATAATAATATTTATTTGACAAATGCAACTCCCGATTACTTTACAATTTTATCTCTCTCTATCTCTCTCTCTGTCTCTTTCTCTAACTCTCTTAACTATTCTTCTCCACCTTAATCCTCATCCAAAATCTGTCTCACGCTCTCTCCTTCCTACCATATTTTCCCCAGTCCACGCATCTTTCCAAAACATGCTCCCATGATACGTCTTTCTACCCCGACACATATATAAACATATGTCCACATCACTTATTTTAAATATGAAATATGTCACACCAGAATTCATACATTTACATATAAATGGTGTTAATGTAACACTTAGGAGTGGTGAATATGAACTCAACGCAGAACTGTCAAAATAATACTAGGACAGTACGTCAAATTAACATTATACGGTTATGTCAAAAATTTAACACAAAACTTTCTACGCAGTTTCAACACAGATACAAAAATTCTATTTACTGTGTCATAGGAAAGAGTTGTCGAAATCCTATCGGTTTCCTAAATCATAAGTTATCAATTTCTTTATTATATTGGATATAAACAATATATTGGATATTGGATATATCCAAAAGTAAAAATAAAAATATAAACAAAAAGATTGTCAGATTATATCTTATTTTATACTACAAATTTAAATATATCAAGTATGATTGAGGAGATCGGCACGATTTCGACAATTCTGCCCTATCTTCACATTATAACCAGAGTTACTTTTATGATTTTTAATCTTACACCCATATATATAAAAACGTGTAAGTCACAGATAACGAGACTGTATCTAAGTATGATAAAAATTTTCCTAGGTTAGAAAAATTATTTACTTAGCTTTAATTCCTATCGTATATTTCTTTTGATTTAAATTACGTATATAACGACTATATTATGAATTTCCTAGAATATCGATGAAAAAAGAAATGTTAAATATTAATATTGATTGTTACTGAAGATATCTTCACAATTTAAGAATATAAAAAGAAATCCAAGAAAAATTTCATTCACATTACAAATCAGTGATGCATTTGGCTCATATCAATATCATATACTTCATATGTCAGTATGTTTATATTTACGGACGGACGTACACTGGCGCGATATCAGAATTTTCATCCCTCAGTTTCGTTTGTCGGCACACCTCGTACACGCTAAAAAGAAGTTCCTGTACAACATGACACGAGAGCTATCTCCTATTGAGACGTTACGTAATAACTATGCAAGTTGTTCTCGTTCGTTTTTCTTTTTCCACTAAATCTCTCACTAGCCAGCCAAGTGCTATCTTTACTTGCATTTTGCGCGAGATTTAAAAGTGAGATAAAATGCAGCTTCTTTTATTATACATACATATTTATCTTGAGTCTGAGGATATTACGCACTATTGGTACTAAAATATAAGTAACAATTTTGCGCATCTAATATCCACGTGGTCAGGACTAGTAAAAAAAAGATTATTATATGCTTTATGCGAAAAAAAAATATATAATATTTCATAATTCCTCTCAAGCTAGTCGCTACGGATCTGCAATAACACAACCATCTGAGAGAGTAGAAGTTGGAGATAAGATAATAAATCTTGAGAGTTCCAAAAGGGGATGGCGGGAGAAAGAGATGGAGTAACTGGCGCATTATATTTAACTTCCGCGACGTTTTAATTGGCCGGGAGTACGAGCAGTGAAATCTTCCCAAGTTTCCGACGCAACTCGTGAGAAGCTCGAAGAGTCAACAGGTTCAATAAATGTTCCGCAACGTGCGATATTTGATGAAGCTGGGCGAGGTAAGCATCTTCGAGGATTTCCCCGGTCAAGTATGACGGAAGAACTGGCGTAACGAAGCACAGATGCAACGGTCCAGATGATGCAGAAGACCGACGGTTTCGAGGATAACGAGAGAAAGAAAGAAAGAGAAAGAAAGGGAGAAGAGAGAGACAGAGAAAAACAAAGAGAGAGAGAGAGAGAGAGAGAGAGAGAGAGAGAGAGTTGGAAGGATAGAGAGAAAAGGAGTTGGAAGAATAAAGAGAGAAGATGGAAGAGGGGAATGGGCCAACGGAAGAAAGATCATAAAGCCTTGGCCGCCGACTACTCGTAGACGGAAAAACTTGAAGCTTAACGAATACATACAGCAAAAGATAAATTTCAAGAATCCCAGCCGGGCATAAGCCTCCGTTCTCTTCGACGGCGCTTCATACGCCGAACGAGCTTTTAATATTAAATTCCGAGCTCTTATGCCGCCTGCACGGGATTTCCCGGAAAACGTCATTTCATCCGAGAAACGAGCGTTTTGCTCGACTTGCTCACGAAAGCAAAAGAGAAAAATGCCACTTATTTGAGACCTCGGCGACAATCTCGAGTCCTTACCCGGGTAGAAATTAATCGAAGTGGGTCCTAAATATGTAGTGACTCTAACCACAGATGCCTCAAAATAGGTATGCCTTTATAGGGCCCAGATATAGCCAAAATTAGCAAACTCTGAGTGAAATTTCATGAATAAATCATGAATTGATGCTGACGGATGCTCCAAACGAAGCTTGTATTAATAAGACGAATCAGTCAATTCCTCAAATGATTTCAGTGAAGAAATGGTTATTCATTAATAGTTAATTACAATTAAAGTAAATATTTTTGTATACATTACTGTATTTTTTTTTTTATTTAAAATAAATCTTAGTATTACGAAACTTCTGATTTTGTAATTTTGAGTAAAAAAATTCGAATAAATAAAAAAAGAGAAAAAAAAGAAAAAGTGTTCAATATTGATAATAAAAATAGTATTATATATGAAAGTGTTATATGTTAAGTGTTATAATAAGAAAAATTGCAGTAAATATTGTAATAAAAACTATAATAAAAGTTATAAGAGGGGTGGTAACAAGCATGCTAAGAAAGAAAGAACTTAACTTATTATACATCATAAATAGATATAGCGAAATAGGATTTAAATTCGTTACTTCAATCAGGCTCTAGTTAGGCGTACAAATAGAGGCTAATCAGATTTACAAGTCTAGACTCTAATTTGTATAGTAACAGCGTTACTTCTTTGCATGTGATTTAAGTGGATCTATTTTTACGGAACCTTGATGGAAGTAAAGGGGAATCTAGATCTATAGTCTTTTCGGCCCCCGTTTAAATTCTAGCCAGCTAATGCCTAATTATGCATATTGTCAACGTAACGATCATCTTGCAAACGCATCGAAGACGCTATTAGTCCAAGTCGAAAATAGCGGATCGCATTCTTAGCGTCGCGAGGAAAGCGCGACCGCAGAAAGTTTCACAGTGTCACGTGCGAGGTGCATACCTTCCCGTAGGAATTACGACGTTTGATGGAGCCGTATGCAATATTCGCTCGCAGCAACTGCGCGCATAGACGTAGCGAGTGTGAGTCGCATAGGCTTACGTACGTAGCTAGCGGGAGATGGCATTAACTCATGCCTCGTTAAATCTCCGAGCTGTGCCCTGCTCCAGCCCTACAGAGAGGCCAGCGGTACCGGAGAGACGCGCACGGTTCATGGAGAAACGAGAAATCGATCCGGCAGCTGTGCGCGCATTTTAAGGGAAATAACGTCGAACGCATTCCGTTTTTCTAATCGCTTCGACCAGCAAAACAGTAATGCCGTGGCGGATTTTGTTTATATCAATCTGCGTATACCATCCGCGTGCGTTCCGCGGAGAAAATAAAAAACGCGATTCAATCGTGATGGACGTAGGTCGTAGGCGTGGAATGCGAGTTTCCTCAGCCGAATAATCATGCACTCGCGGCAGTTTTAATCGCAATTTCGAGTCACATTGACGCATTAAGTAAAATGTAAAAGATTTACGGAAATCGCGCGTAAGCGAAGAGGTTGGGAAACACACAAACGTTGCTCCAGTTATCCCGTTTTTCAGAGTACCACTTTGATAAAAATGTATGCAATTTGCATAGATATTTTTCTGATTATTGTCTAGTATCAATACGTTCTTATTAGTTATAAAAATACTGCGTAGAAACTGGACAAAATTTGACAGAGTTTTATTTAGTGGTTGAAGCAATTTACTATACAATGTGTGAATCGATTTTGTCCAGGACATAGTATTAACTCTGTAGGGTACAGTGTACATAATTATGTATATTCATTTTTTAGATCCTCTCCACATATTTTACATTAGTAAAACAATGAGTTTGTCGATATAATACTGTCAATCCATTCTAAATAGAGTCATTTGCTTTGTTTCAACTCATGAAATAGTCATTTTCCCGCTGAAAAACCCAATATAGCGATCGTATGCAGAGCAGAATCGTTGACACTCAAAATTGTATAAAGTTTCTCACGAAGAAAAGTAAACAAATTTTATTTTCTCAATATTTTATCGATATCATTTTAAAGCACAAGATAAGTGCTTATGTTTATGTTATGCTTATGTTCATTATCATAATATTATGTTTATTATGTTTATTATCATAGCTGTAAGATTTACTAAATCCTATAATTGGAATATACGTGCAAACATGAATATATACAATCACGTACATTTAGAAAATCGTACTTCTCGATAGTCAATTACACTGTCCGATACTGATTTTGTCTTTGGCTTATGAGGTATGATCTCCAATATATTTTTTGACGCTGAATACAATACTGTTCTCAGAATTTGCCTGTCACGTCACATTTCCGAGAAAATTGAAGTAACATAGGCCAAAGATGATTTTTAGCCATATTTTTAATGGTATTGCGGTGAAGAAAAATTTATTTTTCCAATTTTGACTACATTATCTTAAAGTGCTATCTTCTAGCTTCAAAATGCATTTCTGTTCGTTTCTGTATGATTTTTTAAAGCCAACGTGGAAGTTACTACTGTCTGGCGCTTTGCCGAAAACGCGCGTCTAAGCGCGACCAATGATATTATTGCGCTATTGCGACCTTATTAGTCATTTTTAGCCTATATTACCCGTTTTCTCACAATTGTGACGTGACGGTCAGATTTGGACAACAAATTCATGTTCAGCAGGCAGAAAAACATCGGAAATGACTATTCACACTCATATGATAAAAGTGGTATTGTACAGTGATATTGATATTGAGCGCTGTTTTTAATTTTAACTAAATCTTGAAAACAAGCAATCATGACGAAACGAAACAAAATGCATTTTAAAGTTAAAAGATGATACTTTTATTTATTTACATGGCATTAACGAAATTTGGAGAAAAAATTTGCTGCCGGTGATATAACGTCATGAATATTCTGGAAATCGTCATTTTTTGCCCCATTTCACGCCATTTTTCTCAAAATTGTGACGTAATAGAATTTTTTTGCGAACAGATTCAAATTCAGCGGCCAAAAATCTTCGGGAAATAAACTCCGGAAACTTCGGGAACTCCGTAATCCAAAGACAAAAAAGTCAAATTTTGTCGAACAGTGTTATATTCAGACCACAAAATTCTTCTCTCTCTCATCGTCAGTATATTTTAAAATTACTTTATAAAGATAAAAATTTTATTCGGTCGAGATTGATATGTCTGGACATTAAAATATTAATTCAGTTTTATAATGCGCACGTATTATAATATCTGTCATGAATAAATTTAAAACATTTATTTATGTTATTAAAAAAGAACTTAAAATTGATAGAATAAAACTTATCAAGATAATATAAAAATAATTATAAAACCTTATAATTATCAATTATTCTATCTGTTAATAAATAATCGTTTCTTCACTGGAACCATTTCAGAAATTGACTTGTCCTTGAACAAGCTTTTATTAGCACATGCCTCGTTTAAGACATCCACGTCAGCATCAATTCATGATTTATTCACGAATTTTTATTCAGGAATTGTTTATTTGGATCATATCTAAGTCCTATGAAAGTATTCTTATTTGCTAGAAGTAACCATGTTAGCACCAATCCATATTCGTATAATTTCGTTCAGAATTTGTCTATCTTTGTTATATCTAGAACCAACAAAGGCATGTCTATTTTGAGGCATCCGTGTTTAGACTCACTGCATAATTAATATCCACCTTGATTCATTTCTACCTGGAATATTTTAATTACATTCATGCGCAAAGAATGAGATACTACTAGAACAAACGTGCCTATTTTATAAACAGTAAACTTGATTGTTATTGTTAACACTGATTAGTTTTTTGTTCATTTTTTATTTTATTTTCGTTCAGTAGGTGAATTCAGATTTGCGTATCTATCGTGCGCAGTAATTGCAGGAAAAGCATTACATCGTGATTGAGATTTCGAGTACTTTTACTCTTCACTTACTAAATAAAAATTAGAACTGTCCAGCAACTACTTGAAAACTGCATGAAATTTCTAGCTAAGTAATATAGATCCACTTTTGCCAACACGTAAAATTAAAAAAAAAATATAAATCAAAGCACTATCGCATTGAACTCTTTAATTGTTCACACAGACTCACGTAGATAAACCGTAAATCAAATCAAGTGCTCGTAAACTATGGTGGACTGCAGCTGTCTGCGCGCAGATTCCCAACCGCGAAATTGCGACCTGCGTCTCCCGTGGCTCGCGTCTTCTCGTCGGAGACAAGCCAATCGCAACCCGGTGAGCGACGACGCGGCTCGGACGGTGTCATTACGATTAAGTATCGCCGTCCCGATAGTCACGCCGGCTACAAAGTTCGCTTTACTGTCAGTAAAACGGCGCAATATTCTCACGTCCTTCGCGATCCTTATGGGTCAATAAATTCTACGATGTCGCGCGGTATCGCGCCCGAAACGCCCGGGCTCTCACTATCTCCGGGTGCTACCTAACTGTGGCACAATTTATAGTACTCCATACTCGCGTGATCCTCGCCAGCACATTTTTGCTCGGCCGGACACGCATTGACTCTCGCGGAATCGCGAGAACGCCCGGAGGGCACGGAGAGCGCTGTCGCGAAACGACAAGTTGTCCCAGTCGGTTGTAATATTTTCGATAGCCCGTAAGCCGATTTGCGCGAGAATTTGATGCAGCGCGATTTTTCGCAGCTATCAAATTCATCAAATCGAATCCGGAAATACGATTGTTGTCGCGAGCCAAAATAGCTCCGATCTCAAAACAGCCGTCGGCGAATTCGATATAGCGCGGGCGATGTAAAAAAAAATATTTGGAAAATAAAAAGAGCGGAAAAAATAGCGTTACGCGAACTAACGCGTTTGTTTTATGCGTTTGCGTCGTTATGCGAGAATCTAGCGCGCGCCGTGTCTTCCCGGACGCAGAGCTGCAACTAGAGATGTAAGATTACCGTCAGATTTAAAATATCCATTACTTACGGTAAATTACAGTTAAATGGTAGTGTATATGTAATAATTTCTAGCTAAGTAATATAGATCCACTTTTGCCAACACGTAAAATTAAAAAAAAAATATAAATCAAAGCACTATCGCATTGAACTCTTTAATTGTTCACACAGACTCACGTAGATAAACCGTAAATCAAATCAAGTGCTCGTAAACTATGGTGGACTGCAGCTGTCTGCGCGCAGATTCCCAACCGCGGTATTGATAATTTTGGTAAAATTTGTTGTTTTTACTAGTTTGTTGAATTTCATACGCAAATAGGCTGTATTTATGTTTGTCGCACTAATGCATCAAATAAAACAACATTTTCTTTATATTTTCATCAAATCTATATCTAATAATCTCTAAAATATCTTTAAGATAAAAGTAAGGAAAATATTCCACAATCTTCCGAGTATATCAAAGCCTTCATTTCTTAAAATACTACTCTAAACAACTTTTTTATACAATTTTTCGTATAAAAAAGTAGATTTTATTAAGTCTTATGCCCATAGTACTAGAAAACGATTGGAGAGATCAAGAATTAAAGAGTAATGCAGACTGAAAACTTCACAGTATTTCTTACATAATTTATAAATTTTATTAACATTTAAAATGTAGCTTTTTTATCATTATTTAAAATTTTTGTCATTATTTAAAATTATTCTATATTTTTACTTAGATATTGCGACAGTAGTATAGTTATAGAAAATTAATTTTGTCTTCCATGTATAATTGTAATTTTAAGTTTCGCGCTTTTCGTTCCTTATATTGAAAATGTTTAATGTAAATTAAGATTACATCTGTCACACCTTTGTTTATTAGATTCTAACAATCTTAAAAAAAGAAGTTTTTTTAAGATTCCCTAGTTCTATATTCTTTAGTTTCCTAATTATTATATGCTATATATAATATATCAATATGCAGTAATAAAATATTTTATGAAAAATATAAGTTAAAGTGTTTTACTCATCTTAAATAAGGCTAAATGCTCTTTACACACTTTACATGAAAAATTTTAATTTCTGCAATTTTTTCTGAATTAATATCTTACACCAGCTCTTTAAAATTACTTACAAACTTGCCGTAATTTACCGAATAAGTTACTGTCAGATTGGATCATTTTCACCTCTAGCTGCAACACGGCGATTCTGACCAGCGCGCATGTTGGTAGCGGCGCCCGAAGAAGAAGTAACGCCGTCATCGAACGGCTATGAAATATTGATGATCTCGTCGTCGCGATAGCCGAGACGAGGCGGTTAGCATCGGACTCCGTTCGTTCGTTCGTTCGTTCGACGCGATGATGATTCTACGGCGCGAGAGATTTCGTCCCATAAATATGCACCGTTACCGTCATATCCGCGACGATAACGTTCTCCGCATGCATGCCGGATACGTTCGGCCGCCGCGTGCACGCGTCGGCACGTGATCGAATTTCAAATTTTGGAGAAATGTTTTCCGCGACGAGAACAAGCGCGGATGATTTGAGAAAGGCTCCAATCAATTGCGCGATGCGCGGCTTATCGACTACGCGCGCGAGAGTCGTCGTTCGGGATCGACCCGACGATACGCCGTCGATAGCTGTACAAACCTGTCGACGTGTCGGCAGATAGTCGTCATTTTTATGAGGTATTGCTCTATGATATATAGTTATTACAGCTAACTCTAAATTGATACTAAATTGAGAATATAAGTATAAGTATGTGTGCTGAGTAAGTCTTCCACGTTCAAGCTCGTCATCGCCGAAGAGCGCCACTTCTTGTGATCTGCACTGAAAGAATGTCATAATTTTTTCTTTGTCATAGAAATTATTTTCAATTTTACCATATATTTTCTAACAGTACAATAATAGATTGCACTAAGGAAAAATACTTGAAAAAATTTATTTGTGGGATATAAAATTTATTCACAGAAAGAAATTTTCACAGAGAAATAAACTTGATCTCACAAAAATAAATTTTATATTCCAAGAAATAAATTTTTCTTCAGTATGTGGAGTTTACACACATTCACACATTTTGCTATGAGACATGATGAATTGTGCTAAGGAACATGGACAGGATGTCTGACGACCGGTGGGAAAACTCGTTCGTGTACATGTAGATTAGATCAAACTGATCATAAAATTCCTCTACCATTTTGCAAACCGTGTAAAATTGTGGCCTACTAATTAAAGAAGATCGGTGAATATGTGTGTGTGTGTGTGCGCGCGTCATGCAGAACAGGAATAAGGTGATGGTAAGTACAATTTTTACCCTTACTTAGCAAAATGGTAGAGGACTTTTTATGTTTAATTTTCAATCTAATACAAATACACAACGAAAAACGTACAGTAAACTGCATACATTTTTTATTATCAAAGTTTATTACTATCAAAGTAATAAATTTTATAACAGTA
This sequence comes from Odontomachus brunneus, assembly GCF_010583005.1. Classification (NCBI taxonomy): domain Eukaryota; kingdom Metazoa; phylum Arthropoda; class Insecta; order Hymenoptera; family Formicidae; genus Odontomachus; species Odontomachus brunneus. The sequence continues at coordinate 1,982,496 of NW_022639495.1, forward strand.
TATAAAACAAATTTAAAAAATGTTTGCTTCAAAATTCTCTTTTCACGCGTAACAATATTCCATCTTCTTTTTATATTGTATATTCCAATACTGTATATTACTTTATGCTTTGATATACAACAAAAAGAGTATACCAGGCCAACAAGCAATTTAATAAAAAACGGACACACACAATACGGTATATTGCAATAATTCAGCACTAAAATCGGGAGATTAAAGCCACTGCGAGCGTTCTCGACCGGTCTTGACTACGCAACGTCCTCCTCCCAAACCTAATTGACATTCGCGAAACATCCGCGATGTTGTCTGCTCTGTTGATCAGCTGGTGAATAATAATAATCCCGAACAGTCGTGTATATACATGCACACGCGTGCCGCCGCCACTGCCGCCAACGCCGCGCCGTGGCGGGAGAATTCGACGATGGAATTACGTCCCATTGATTTCCCGTATATAACGCTCCTGAAATAAACGTCCGGCCAGCCAGGCCACCCGTAAACGCTCGACGACTACGCGCGCTTAATTTATTTATACGTCAACCCGGCCCATTGATACTTCTGATACCGCACGCCCGGCGCTCTCATCGCGTTTCCTCGATGCAAAGGATTTTTATACGGTGATCACGCGATATTGTGCGCGGATACTGTGTGTTTGCTGCGCACGCGCGTCGCAAAAATCAAAACATGATTTCCAAAATAAAAAGAGATATTTCGAAAAGCCCTTTCCAACTTCGGGTTTTTATTTATTTATTGAGAGAGAGAGAAAGAGAGAGAGAGAGAGAAGGAGAGAAAGCAAGATACAAAAAGAGAGAGAATAGCATTTTATTGAATAAAATAATATCTTTTTTATGAGGCCAGAGAGAGAGTTTACTTTTCCTTCATTGGTCTGACGAATTCAATTTTCTGACGCATTGAAACAAGTCTTTGCGAGATTCAAAATGTTCTCGTGAACATTTTTTTCTGTGGGCTATATTAATAATCGTTGAAACTTGAAACTTGTCTCAAGTGAGACACTTGGATTTGAATTTAGAGTTAGACGTAAATTTTTCGGTTGAATCGCGACACAACCTAAATAAAAACCTCTAATCTAACTGTAAATTCTGATTTGGGTATCTCATATAGATACATAAACACACATACACACTCATACAAACGCACGCACACGCACATACACGTGAGACAAGTTTCAAGTAAGGACTATTAATACGTACCTTTTAAATGCGTCTTTCGATATCTTTTCATTTTTGATGTCACTATAAATTAAGTGAAAAATAAAATATATCGATTATTTCCATATATACATAAGTGTATATATGTGTGCACACTACCCATTTCTGCTATTAAAATTCAAGACTAGCAGCTGCTTTCCATTATATGAATCCCTGCTATTGCGGAGTCGTTGAGCTCGTTTTCGTTCATCAACGACTGCACCGCAATGTATGACGGCTTCAGACACGCGTACCGCTTAACAAGCTAATATGGAGGCCTTGATTATGTCGTATGAACATCCTGACGCGTACACATACATATATATATGCACACCTTGCAGCATGGATTGTAGGTAGGTAGGTAGGTAGGTAGATAGGTAGGCTGACGTAATCAGCAAGCACAAATCCATTAGAGAATTGAAGCGTGCGTAACGGAAAGGGGTGCGAGAGTTGGCTGTGAGAGAGAGAGAGAGAGCAAGAGAGAGAGAGAGAGAGAGAGAGACAGAGAGAGAGAAAGAAGAGGGGACAACGTACAGCGGAGGAGGAAGGGAAATCGAAGGGGAACGAGAGCGAAAGGGAGAAGGGGGCGTAAGGGCTCCGCTTTGGCGCCATATGGCTGCTGGGCTCCTTTATCCGTAAACCTATGGAGTACATGCAAGTACCTACGTAGTCGCGTATGGGTTCCACCCCCCGCGGGCCGCAGAGTGGATATCTAGGCGTGCGAGATGGGGAACACGCGAGAATCCACTCTCGAACGCGCGGCCGCAGAGCCCCGTGAATGCGCGGATTATCCATTGTTATCGACGTACCCGACTCCTCTCCCTCCTTCTCCTCATCTGCACGCAACTCGGCGTACCTGTACGCACGTCCAATTAGCCAAAGATTATCGCGGCGTATCACCACAAACGGCATGTGACCTTGCCCCGTTAATATGTGTGTGTATTTGTGGACACCGTCGTATACATATCGTATGTAATACTTCTGCTATTTTGCCGCTCGATCTTACGATCTCAGAACAATCCTGTCGTTCATTAGCTAACCAGTATCTGGTGTATCTATCAAGGAAGAAAGTTTGCGAATAATTTAAATCTTTCTCGAGCAAATCGCATCAACCTATTTGCATTATCAGATGATTTGAAAAATATATTCAATATCATTGGATTTATGTTTTCTTTAAATTGATGTCAAATGTCATAAAACGGGTAAAAAATATACAAGTTTTGTGACTTGACCTGTCTTTAGTAAGAAATCGTGATTTCCTGCTTGCGTTATAATATGACCAGGTGAAATGAATAAATACATGCGTGCTTCTGATGCAAATGAATTAATTTTGTGTGCATACCCAGAAAAATATCATTCTGCTGCTAAGAAAAACGATTATTCAATTTACTTTCTTTCTTATAAGTAATGGGGTTTTCTCCAACAAAGAATATTTTCTCGATAATAATTTTAAAATATATTCATTACAAATTTGAGGGAAGAAGAATTTAAGTTTTTTGCAAAAACATTATAAGACTTCATCGAAGAAAAAAATTGGTTTGACTATACATAATAAGTAAACCGAGTTTTTGTTTTAATTTAATATTTTTGATTAAAATACTAAATTTATTAGGATGCAGAATGTATTTTGAATAAATTTTACGCTTATGATGAACTTACAATTAATTTGCGGATATACAAGTTTATGAAATACAAGCAACATTTACTAGAATGCAATATATATTTTTCTGTAAAATCAAATTGTAGAACTACCTAATGTCTAGGGCTTGCATCAATAGTTATTATTTGAAACTTGTCTCACATGAGATACTCAGATGTGAATTTATAGTTAGGTTTGAGTTTTGTATTTGAATCACACAATATATGCGACATTAAATTTGCATTCGCGATTCAGCTGACAAATTCACGTCTAACTCCAAATTCAAATCTGATTATCTCACTGAATATCTTACTGAATATCTCACTAAGATGTAAGTCGACAAGTAACGACTGTTAATACGAATATTAATACAGGTGAATACGACTATTAATATTTGTTGCAAAGTTATCTATTATAGCAGGACCTTATTCCATGGAGCGTTTCATATGCAAACAGGCATAATTAGAATTTTATCTTAGATTTTATCTTAGATATCGATCGTAAAAACATACTCGTGCGCTCATGCACTCGGATGATCCGCCTAATCGCCTATCGGACGAAGGACAAACAATTAGGGCCGAAGTCGTCGATCATGACGAGCTTTTGGCTGAGCTAGGTTCGAAGCGGGACAGAGAGAATCCGGACCCTTTACTGAATTTTCATGAATGGCGCTCGGGCTGGTAGAGTAGGTATTTAAGCTTTTGCGACCGTGGGCAAGCCGTCAACAGCTGGCCTGCGCAAACACCTCGTCATGGGGAAACTTTTAGCCCCTTTATACTCGGGCAGAGGGCTGAAACCGTTCGATCCTACGTGTCTCGTGACATCATACGACAGATATCCAAAAGAAAGATCGCGCGAAACAAATTTTAATTACTTGTCAAACGCACCCCCTGCCGTCAGAAAAAAAAAAAAAAATAAAAATAAAATCCCGTTGGAATAAAAACTTGTTTGTTTATGTGTGTGTTGCAATGAAAATTTGGAGATACTAACGAATAATTCGTGTGTTACAACTGAATTGTTTTTTTATTATTATTGGTTTGATTGGTTCGTTATTATGCACGACCCAACGAAATTTGCGAAAAATGAAAGCTGCATTCGGAAAAGCAGAATTGCACTGCGCCGACTGTGATGAAAAAATATTTTTGTTTAATTTCATCGGGATATTAGATTGGCTCTCGATGGAAGATATTTATTTTTACGAAATTCCCTTATCGCGCGAGTGATAAGAAGAACGAGCATTTTGCTGGAATCCCCAGCATATATACGCGGCCAGGAGGAACGCGACCGCACAGTCTTTTATTATTCAACGCCCGCAACCTTCATCGCCGGTTCTTTCCTATTACACTTTCCCATATTTTTCCTCCACCCTCTTCCGCCTGTCTTCCCGCAGCGGATCTCGAGGCAACGACGGAGTCTCGAACGAAGAAGGACAGGCGCGCGGCTAACGAAAACAATAAAGAGTGATTTTTTTCCGAGTCGACGGGCCAACCCCCGCGATCGTCCCGCTGCGGCTTCCGCTCTCCGAACGCTGTTTCCTGCACGATCCGACCAGACTTTTTTCACATCCTCATTCTATGTTATTCCCAGAGGGGAGAATCCTCAAGCGTACTTAAAGGAACTTCATAATTATATGGTATCTATGGACTGTTCAAATATTGAGATCGCGTACATTACGCTTCAAAGTTTTACGTAATGTTGATTTCTTCTGCGAAGTTCTTATCTATTATGTAGAACTGCGCAAATATTTCATACAATTGTGACGATCGACGGTGAATTAAAGCAAATTTTTTTGTTTATAAAAATGTCGCCAAATTTTTTTGAAATATATATATAATTATTAGAGAAAGATACATAACCTCTAATTAACATCAACTTTTTATATTTACTTTACCACAACATATTTTTATTTTTTTTAAGAGGATATTCTGATTTAAATAACCGAAAAATAGAAGATTTTATGAGTTTTTTTTCAAATAAATGAATAATCATGATATCAATATTTTAACCATACCATTTATTATGATTTTTAGTGTAAAAAAATTATTAAAAAAAGTTAAAATTTCATTCAGGTTTATTATACTGAGCACAGCATCGTCGAACATTTGTAAATGATGGACAACATTACAACTTATGTAATAAGTGAAATAAATATAAAATAAGGAAATATAAAATAAGGAAATTTAAAAACTATATTAAATTTATTGGAGAACGAAGCTAAATGCTTTGGAATATTTTCAAAGTTAATATTTCTCCCGGAACATTAAATAAAAAAGAAAGAAAAAAGAAAAATGACTTCAAAGTGCTGCCATTTTGTTAAATTTCGATTTTCTGCATATAATGATAATTTATCCTTCAGCAAATTTAATACAGCTTTTATGTTTTCTAGTACTATTTGTTCCAGTTGATTACGTAAATTATAATATTGTCCATCAGTTAAAAGTGTCTCAGTAAAAGCCTGATATACTATAAAAAACCTGAACAACAATATTTGAATTTTTTTATAAAAATAATGTTTTATACTTAAGACAATGATAAATAGTATAATCGAAACCCTATATTGATATCCTTATTAACATCTTTCAAAAAAACTCGTGAAAATATTTTCGGTTATCTAAACCAGGACCTTTCTTTAAGTGTAATTAAACTAATTAAAATCCAATCCATCTTTACTATATCCTGAAAAATCTGCCATAAGTGTGTATAAGTGTTCTCGACGACAGATTGATTGATCATGAAGAAAGATAAATTTTAGATACACTTTCTAACTATGTCAATAGTTCAAGAGTCAAGAGCACATGATTGAGTGGCGAGTTAAACACTGTCGGTTGTAATAACAGATAGTTGATCGTAATTACGATTACAAAGCTTCACGCATGAGTGGCAAAACAATCTAAAGCGGAAGCGAAAGCAAAGCCGTGAGTTGGCGCCGCAAGAAGAAAGCACGGCAAAGCTACCTCTGACTTTCTCCAGCCTGTTGCAGGAAATGGAAGTGTTTCCGTTTTCCGAGCGAACGAAGAAAAGAGGGTTAAACGCTCACGGAGTAACCTCTTTCCCGCTGCGCTATTGAATCCTGTCGGGATCGAAGGCCGATGAGCTTTCCTCTTTCACGAACATCTCTCTGTCCATCCTCCAGCATCCTTTGAACGTCTCTGGTGAGATCAACCTAATCATAAGGATACTAGCTCGCCTTCCGAAAACGACGAAATCGGAGAATCATGGTCGCTCGAAAATCGCTGATACAAGAATGCAATCTACTGGCTAACGGAAACCTGCAGCCAATGCGCAGTAGGAATCGCGATATACGACATCTAAGAATAAGAATCAGCGTTTTGAAAGAAGATGCTTTTCATCGGTGCGAAAAATAGACCAGTCGTTTTGTGCGAAGTTGATAATCGAGCCGAGAAACGATTTCTCGTAGCTCATTTTTACAAACGTACAAAAGTATCTCTCCGAATGCGCAGCGAAAATGTTGTACACACATACCTGAATAAGAAAAGTCGTTGCTTTCACTGCGCCTGCTGTTCTTTTAACTGAAGTTTCTCCGCGAACAAACTTAATGCGAACAAACTCCTGCATTGCACAAAACCTTCTAACGATTCTGCAAGGAAAAAGCATCGCAACTTCTACGACACGCCAGTAGAATTGTGCACGACAACTCGCATACGTCGAAACTTTATCTTCGTTGATTTATCACGACTCGTTTGTCAAAGGTAACGGTAACAGCTTGCGTAATCGTTTCAAGATGAACTTGACAACGTAAAGCTACGAGCGAAAGATTAAAGTCCTCGCGCAAAAGCGACGCCAGGGAGAAACCGAATATCTTGATCCCCGCAACGCAACGATGATGCGCGCAACCGGTTCGGGAATGAAAAGCAATAATTATCCCGCTAATTGATTTGTTACACCGGCGAAGCTGAGCCCGCGGGCCGGCCCCGCCGTGGCTCGCGTGACTCGAAGGATTTCGCAGTTAAGATCTCTAGCTCGCGTTTACCCACCCTCAATCTCCCTAAAAGTCTCAGAGCCTATTACGAGGGTATTTATGCCGCAGTCGGGAGCGACGTTCAAAGTGACAGGCATCGTGGTAAATTATTTTCAGTGCCGCGCGACTTCAAAGTTCGCTCTCGAGTGCCGGTCTTTCTCTCTCTTTCTCTCTCTGCTCCCTCTATCGGTATTCTCTCTCTTTTACTCTGTCTCTCTTTCTCTCCTTGTACGAGGCACGGTTTCGTGGGCGACCGACAAGCGATGCTGTAAGCAAGATTCTATCAAATTTCGCTTAATTAGGCCGCGTTTTCTGAGAAAGGCATAAACAATTTGCTCCATCGCGTACCACCTTTACCCACGATCTTATTGACATCATTAGTAATTGCAGACAATACCGTTTGACAAACAGTTGCGCATTAAGTTTGAATACCCGTCGTTTTAATAGGCGCGGGTTTTTGCCATCGAAAATCCATCTTAGTAGCCCGATAATGCGTACACCATATCGTATATTATCGTTGATTTAATTTTCCAGAGAATAATACATTATTTATCAAATAATCGTATTACTTTCCGTATTAACACGCGCAAAGCTATCTCTCGTCAGATATCTTCCTCAATAGTATGTAACGTGTACGTATTATTGCTTTTAGCGCGAACATTTCTTGCTTTTAACTCTTCGTCCTTATCACATTCTAACGTTATATTCATACATTACGACTGATAGCCAAGCATAAGAGCGTTAAAAGTATTTTATCTTCGCAGTAATATCTTCCCATCGTATCATGTATTTATCTTCATCGTCGACGTATCAAATATCTCTCCTCTCCTCGTATGTGCTTTATCTAAATAATTACATTTGTATATTCGATCCACAGCATCACAACGCACGTCGAAGTAACGACGTCACATCCGTTTTGAGCAGCGATTCGAGACGCGTCTAGAAGCACGACTATACACCACGAATAATCAAGCGCAGAAGGATCGCTCATAAAGACATCCTCGGGGGCGGCCTCGCAGAATACATCCGACTAATCGACTAATAAATAGCCGTCGAATTAACCGTAATTGGTTCGGGCTGTAAATAGAGCGCAGACCGTACGGCTGCAAGCCATTAGCATCCCGCAGGATCCATTAGCCTTCCCTCCTTTCCGTCCTACCTGAAACATCACGTCGACTCAAATCCTTCTTTGCTCTACCGCGCGTAAACGCACCTTTTCTCCTCGACCCTTTAACTTACCCCATTCTCAGCGTGGACAGAAGAATAAAGCGTAAACAGTGAACAAATTTGCGAAATAAAATGTAAGTTTTACGTAACTTACGTACGTATATGTGTGTGTATGTACGCATGACATATTTCATTAAATATGCAAAATATAAGAAGTTATCAATCAATATCATAAAAATAATTTGAGTGTTTCGGGAGATAATAAGAAAGAAAAGAAAATTCTGCCGTTACAATAAAGGCCTAGAGAAAAAGGAAAAGAGAAAAAGTGAGGACGAGAAAGAACGTTATCGATGAAGCCTTAAAATCGTGAAACTCTTTGAGAGACACACAATGCAGGACGCGACTTTTGATCTGCGAGTGAGACGTGTTTGCTTAAAAGCAAAACACACGCTAGAGAACACAGTGTGTATAGAACAATACAAAGGTATTGCATGGACAAACGGACAGACGGAGGAACGGTAAGCACCATGCTCTCTCTGTTACGTGAGGCGTGAAGAGGAAGAAAAAAATAGAGATAGAAGGAAAAGGAAGCGCAACCGGAGGATATCACTTGTTGCTAGAGTTACTACGACGATACCTCATGAGAAATCCGGCCGTTTGTAATTTAAGCCGCGTCGCAGGCCTCATACACACAGACACACACATACACATTCCTAAGTTTGATGAATTTTTCTCGGGAGTCTCATCGTCTACAGTGCTTCGCCTAGCCAGTGGAATTGCTGAATCAGTCGTATACTGATAAAGAACGATAATCACAAATGAATTTGCAACGTAAACGACAAAGCCTCCTTGAGAACGTAATTTTCTTCGGAAATATCTTAAAACGAAAATATTTTTTTCAAGATATCTGGAATTATAAAATTGAAATTTAAGAAAAATTATAACTGAAAATTATTAGCAATTTTAAATGTTGAGCCACTAATTGACTCTACAAAGTTAACGTCTTTCATGCAATCCAAAATATGCATTTCAATTCTTTTAAGGAGAAAATATTAAGAATATTACTTGCATATATATATATATATATATATATATATATATATATATATATATATATATATATAGTTGCCATAATAAAATATTAATGTTCTTGGCCATACATACAAGATGGTTGTAGTAACAATAGTATTCTAAAAATAACATGCTAATGTTCTTTACTGCTTATCCATATGTATTTGAGCAGTATATTCTCAGATCTGTTGTGCCAAGGAAAAAAGTGGTTAATTTTTAACACATCTTTAAGAAAAATGAGTTTTTTATACTAATAGATTCGTGACAAAGAACTACGTATTGTATTGTAATTGTATTGACAAAAACTAAAAATTATTATTATGTATTGAAATAAAAACGAGTTAACTTTAGGTAAAAGTTTCGAATATGACAAAATAATCAGAAAAGAAGCCGTAATTGACAAAAAATTGTACGACGCATCCAATACATCATAAAAATACACATAAAAAAAACCACAACATCCATTAATGCTTTCTTCATAGAGATTTACTTTTTCATTACGATTCTCTAAGCAAACAGTTTTCGTTGATTTTCTCAGTTTGAAGGCAAATGTAGTTAACCACTTTTTTCCTTAGCACAGCAGAGGTGTTGTAGAATGCGATCAAACTCTATGAATCTCTCAATTATAGTATTTATTCCGCAGACCACAACAGAGAGACAGCAATATTCCTTTGGTTGAGACATCTATGTATACGAGGATGTACTGACTAAATATTATATCACAAGAGTTATAGTTATGGAAACTGTATAAATGGGCATGTAATAACAGTAACTTTTAATACCATATCTATTTCACTTAAAATCACATAAATTTTCTCCCTAACCATAGAATATATAGATATAGCAATCATGATAGTTTTCTCCATATTTGAACAATAAAAATAATCTATACTGCCTGCAGTGTTCGCAACGTAACGGTATATGTGTGTATGTGCGCATTTCGAGAAGATAAAATTTATTGAATCGTCGACGTGGAAATCGTGAAAACCTGTCGGCTTTAATTATCAAACGTCCGCAAACACGCGTGTTCCCAAGTGCATCTATCGGAGGCAGTGATTTTTGCGTGAGTCAACCATGAATTTGACCTCGCACACAGTCGCACGGATGTATTTTCGCGCTCGCCGGATCCCTCTATGACCGCCAAAACCGTTCGCTTCGTGTGATGCACGAATGCACGCATGCGACATACGCTACCGCGGGCGCGTACGCGGAATGAACGCGTATTTGTTCGCGGATCATTAAAAACGCGGCGGTTCTATTTGGTCAGCGGTCAAAGCTGACGGGAGGGGCGAACGTTACCTTTGAAAGCGAAACGGACGGACGTCGCGACGTTCGTTAAAATGCTACTTCGATACCGGACGTTGATCACACACTCTTGCGGATGAACGCATGACCAAGCGAGTAAATGCATACGACTGATAAAACAATTTTTATCTTAATTCTTCATCCATCTCTCATTGTTCTACCTGCAAACTACTTGGGATTTAGCCATAAATATACGAGTGTAAAGTTAAAGGTATTACAGGCTGTTGTATTGACAGTTAAGAAATCAAAGTATTCTCATATTTACTCTAATGACTCCACCCAGAAAAAAAACTAACTTCATCAAATAATGTTACTTTCCATTACCAAATAATCGGTAGAAAACAAAAATTTTATAGTTTGCTTAGTTTTGGAAATAATAGCAACACCTTTAACTTTGCACTCTTATATCCATAGCACATTTTAAAAATATCTAGATTTTATTAAAAAATAATTTTCTAATTCCGGTAATTATTTACAATTCGGACTTTTCCGAAATTTGATTTTTTTGCGGCAATCTTGCTAAAAATATTTGTTGTTATTGCGACAGTGATAATCAATCTATTCTGAGAATAGATGGTACTCACTAAGCTGAGTAAAAAGTACTTAGTAGTGCAAAAAAATGGAGTGCAGGTGAGTTTATCTTACTAAAGAACATACAGAGTGTTAAAAGAGAGAACTTAAAACTTATTAAACTTTCTTTTTAACACTCTGTAAATTTATCAACAATAGGTTTCAGTTCCTAATATACAAATAGCAGATAACTGAATATGCTATTATCTATCTAATAGGTCTTGAATCCTTTTTTTAAATATATATTTCTTAGCAAGATAAAATCGATTGACCATCTATTCTTGCACAAGTAAATATGGTAAAATTGAATGGCAACATTAAAAAGTATTTCCTATAAAACAAAAAAGAACTGCAATATTCTTTCTTTCCGCACAACTATCGCTGAATAACATGACTTTGAAAGTATGAACATATTAAGCATAATTTACAACTTCTTTCATAAAAGAAGACACGAGTTGTACGGCTCATCGAACAGGGAAAGAATATCTCGCTTAATTTATCGCGGTCTATCTCATAATCTTTTAAACTCTGGCGTTTACCTTTGATTCTGACCGTTTGATCACAAAGTGATATTTACCGCTACTATTAAAGTCTTCAAATAGATTGCGCGTTTGCAAACTGTGGGGTAACCGCGCCTCTGTTAGAGGAATCGTATCTGCAGGTATACCTATTCTACCTAGATAGACAGGATTATGTACAGTGAAACGCGTCAACAGCCGGGTCACATGCAAACCGAATAACCAAGAGTCAATATTTAGCCGGCCATTAAACGAATAATCCATCGGAAGCGCTCTGAGGGACAGAGGACGGGAAAAATCAAACCCACGCGTATGGAGTTTAAATACACAACCCATCAGAAAACACTGATTTCTCTTTCGGAGGTCGATTCCCGGAGCCGCAAAGTTTAGATAAAAGTTATAACCTCCGCAAAATCCTGATCTCAATTCCTCGAGGTCTAATCCGGCGATTCTTATATCTCGAAAGTACTGTGTCATTTTTGTGTTAAACTTTTAACGAAACATATTTTAACGAAACATATTTAAATATATTTTTAAAAAATCAAGTACAAATGTGAACAATAATACAACAACGTAATTCGCCTCATAAGATGAAGCTACTTGTACGAATATCATCGGAGAAAAACTCTAAGATTACTTAGAACTGAATATTTATAGGCATGTTACAAGACGATTCGAGGCGGACATTAAAACGCCACCTATCGTATTGTTTATCCTGTACTTTTACAGGAATTCAATAATAAAAAACGTATTAGCAAACAATACATGGGATATATTTTATCTTTATGATAACTTAATAAAATATAAAATATATAATTAAGATATAAAATAAAACCGGAAAAATATTTCATATAAAAATTGCAAAAATGTACTAAAATCGTTAATTATAAACGTATCATTTTTAGTAAATTCACTTGTACTCAGAAAAGTGCTTATTAATAAAATTACCTTAAATTGCATTATTTTTCGCACTGACAGAAAATCTCATCTCGAAGACATTATATTAATTCAATTTTTTTACGTAACAACGTGGATATTCTAGATCTTATTATTATTCGAAATAGAAAGAGAGGGGGAAAGAGAAAAAAAGATATGTTGATAACAATTATATAAACAATTATATAAGTGACAACTATATAAATCTTGTATGTAGAATTCATATATATATAATTTAATAAACTATTTTATACTTATTGCAATTAAAACTGCACTCGCAATATATAACTACAAAAATAGTTTATTAAACTATGTAGATTATAATTCTATATAGTGTAAACTCATATAGTTGTCACTTTATAGTTGTTATTACCACGTTTTCCGGAGTGCACTGAGAAAAAAATAATTATAATCGCATAAAGAAATAATTACTATAAATTACGATCAAGAAAACAATTATTAAATAAAATTCTGCTATAATATTGATAATAATAACATACAAATGTTACTACTACAAAAAAATGGTTTTGCTACAAAAAATTATTGGGACTATTATAAAACTAACGATAATTTTAAATTAATTATGTTTCTTTCTCTCAGTGGATAGGAAAAGCACGTGCGCCAATTATATTTCCCTGGCATAGTTTCTTATCCACTTCTATAGCACCTGTCAAAGAAAGTGTGATAGGAGTCAGCCCACACGTACGATATTTACGGATAACAGAATAAATCGTTAAATGACGTATTATCGAAAGCAGAAACACGTTCGTCGGCCGTCGCGCTCGGCTCTAAAACGGCGGCCGACTTTCGTGCTTCGGAGAACCATCATAGCGCGCACACCGGAGGCTATGCCGACTTATCCAAATAATTTACTCGCGAGCGTGCAGCTCACGCACACGGAAACATGCGTGATTCCGCGCGTGCCTCGCCATGTGCCGCGGCGAAAGTTCCTATAAATAAAACCTCGTCCCTTTCGAAATCGTAGGTGGCGAGCGAGCGCCGGTCCTCCTTCGGTTTGTTTGGATTTGCCCGGGATTTCCTGCCCGTGAAAAGCGCCGGAGCAATCCCCTGAATGCGATTTATTCCCATTCGTGAGACACGCAAGGCGTCCGCGAATTGTCATTGCGGAATATACACGACACACGTTTCATCTTTCGACCGTTGTAAACGCGCGTTGCATCCGCAAATATTTCCGTATCTTGGAACGAAACGAACCGATATTTCATTCCTGAAGCTTGGAAATAGAAACAATGGAATGTCCGCGTTTTGTATTTTGTCATGTCTAAAATTCAAACGTGATTCGTTGGCAAACCTGGATTTTTCCATGTTGAACTTTAACCTTCAATAAAACTGACAACAAAGTTCTTTCGTTCTAAAACTGTAAAAAAATTGTAAAATTGTAAAAAATTGTAAAAAAAATATGTAAAATTGTAATTGTAAAAAAAAAATATATATATATTGCATTGTGAAAAAAAATACCTAAAAAATAAACAATATTTATTTAGTAAACACTAATATATTTACTTGTACTGATATAAATATTTTTATATTATCATTGTTCAAACGAGAAAATTTATATTTTCCTGAAATCGTGAAAAATTATTTATTCTATTTAAACAAAAGGATTTAAATTTGAGAAAATGTGTTATTGATACTTGCTAAATATAAATGTAATATAATACCAAATGCCAAATATCAAATATATTTTTTATTTTTTAGATATATTTTGCCTCAGTATATATATATGTGTGTGTGATTTATATAAAATTACTAAATAATATATGAATTTTGACATATAACATAGATTAATAATAAGTTACTGTCATTTGCTTGTGGGATAATCTACAACTTCTCGTATGGCATAAACGTATACGCTCGCAACGTCGAGAAGGGAGAAACTTTCCGAGAATGGAAATTATGCTAAGATATTTCACTCAGCGAGACGACACATCGCGACTCCCGTATCGCGGTGAATAATCCATGAGAATGCTTTCAACCGAATAGCAAGGTCGTGGAGCAGGAAGGGATTAGATTTTCCAAAGGACGTAATGGCAGTCGGTTACCCTTGTCAATACCCGCGAAGAATGCTTTCAGTTTTAAACTGCCAGCACCTCGGACTTGAAGTCATCCGTCAGATTTCTCGTGTCAGCGCTAATGGCCATGTCGAAACGACTTCATTTGTCATCATATATGTCGATAAACGATTCACTTCGACTCGATATCTCGAAGAAAAGACTGCAGAACTCAGTTCTGAAAATTAAATATCCTCGCAAATTGAGCCTCAAACGAGAGAAGTTTCTTAAATTTAAATTCACTCTAACGACGTATTCTCGATACTGTGAAAATTAATTGTTTGCAATTAAGCAGGTGCCACTTTTCATCACACCAAAAGCTATTCACGTCACCTTCTTCGATGCACAGAATAACACACCCTATTAATTCTAACATAATTCGCACGCGATTAAGCATTTTTGCAAAAATGAAGCAATCGAAAAATTGTACTTCAATTTCACTTCCGCGAATTATCCGAAGGTAAAGACGATGTATAAGGAATTTCGCCCCACACGCGGTGTCGGAGAATTTTACCCTCGCTCTCCTCTTACCCTAATTCTCTCCGCGGTATAGAACGCGTCTGCGACGCGTCTAGACGACCTATACCAACTTCTGAGGCCAGGAAGTTTCTCCGTGGGTCTCGAAGCAATAATTTCTGATGGAAAGACCGCGTCTAAGGCGAGCCAAGAAACTACTGCCGCTGCACCTCCATCGGCTAAATCACCATAAGAAGTACTCCGAGAAATCTTGCGCATTTCGGAAAGAAGATCCGCTTCCTTTTACCAAAATCCGGCGGAATCTCTCTTCGTTATAAATAAGAAGTGCCAAAGTTCGGCTGACGGAAAAGTAAAGTCGCTCAGATATAAATTACACCGGTTTCCCGCGGTGTGGCGACATCTGAAGAGTCGCGCGAATTTACTCGAATTTTGTGCACCAGTGGAGTAATGCCTTCAACTATCCTCCTTTACTTACTCCACGATATTGATAAACATTGAAGGATTGTTTGTACGTCAAGCACACACAACCTCGATGTTCAGTGCAGTCGTAAGCAAAGTGGCGGGATTAGCTAGTTGCGTACGGCGAGGTTTTCCACTCTTCTGCCTGACACACCGAGTCGAGTCCACCGAACAGTCAGAAGAGGATTGCAAAGCTTTTCAGTGTGTTGCTTTAGCCACGAGTATACAAATACACTCTAGCCGATCTCGGTTTGCTATAGCTGCTTAAGCGAATCAAGCGGGCACGAGTTCGCTTCGCGGTTAGTATTTGTTTTTCGCAGAAAAAGTAGATATTTTTTCAGCGTTCAGATTATATTACTATTCTCTGTGCCACGAATAAGTACACGAGTTGCTATTTAAGAAACACGCATTGTGATTCTTGCACTGAAATAAAAGTTTTATAATAGTCAACAAATGTATTTCGTTGAACGTTTCAGTGTAATATTTAGATCAATATCAAATATGGTAATGATTACAAAAAAATTAGTCAAACAAATCCTTCATTTAGATGAACCAAAGAACTGGTTTGACAAATGGTATCAAAGAGTTTGGTAATAATTATTAAATAGTTTGACTATTTCCAAATTTGGATATTCCGTATATTTATCACATGTATTTTGTATATTTATCACATATTTATCACATAATGTGATGAATATTACTAAACAAATCAGATATAGTGTTACTTTACAAACTGCTCGCGACAATACGTACCACATAAATTAGTAGCAGTCACCAAGTTTTGGTGAACAACAGATAAACCTTGCTAAAATTATTTGTTAAGACTCTCATCAAAATTACTCGATTATATTCACCTACACTTTTAGTCGAAGCGAACAATGAAATCTCGCTCTGAGATAGCAGAAGAAACGTAGCTTGCCCACAAAAATTCCCTCCTGAAAAATTCACTCCGTCGGATATGTGAGACTTCTCAAACACGTGACTCGCCCGTGATAATTATTTTAATTAATGCACTCAGTGCGCGGAGCCGAAATAATACGCGCGCGAGCCGCCGGACTTCGTTCCCGGCAATTTTAATTCAACAGACGTGTATATTTTCTTATCTCGTCATGTATAATCGCGCTCACTTTTTAAAGTGTGCTTCACAGATTTTCTACACTCGTGCTCGCCGAAGATGGAGCCATTCGTCTTCTCCGCCTACACGTCGCCCGTATCTCCAGTATCTCCCCCCCTCCCCCCCGCAGCGCTGCATCGGAAATTGGAAATCGGATGCGGTGGTATTATTAGAGGGCAAATATCGGAAAATGGCTCGCTTACGAGTCGGCAAGGGAATGCGCCTTCCCTGCCCTAAGCGTGTACTCTTACTCTCTCATGCTTTCCCAGTTTATCTCTGCCTCGATATTCCACACGCACAATTATACCCGAAGACATACGAATCCCGCTTCTCTCTCGTACGGCGTCGCGTTAATCGATAGATAACCTAACCACGTCTCATGTGAGATAAGCTAACGCTCCCCGCTGCGTGAAGTACCGTCGCTTTCGCGTATCTGCGGCTCCACTACTATCAGTTAAAACCTCGTTCCTCTACATTTTTTTACGGCCGACTTTAGCTGGCACGCCCAAAGGCAATGTTCCTCTCACTCTCTCTCTCTCTCTCTCTCTCTCTCTCTGCCTTCATGATTTAATTGCAGAAAAAAACTAAGAGGCAGAGGAAGAGAGAGGCTGAGCTCATCGCGCTTACATACACGTATGCGAATTCCTTCTTGCATATCCCACGACATGGAAAGACACGTTCTTTTTACTCCTGCTACATGCACAAGTGTCTGTACTTGTTCTTCTCCTTCGGCCTTCGAAGCGAGAGGCGCTTGGTCCGACACAATAAAACTCTACCTTTCTCTCTGTCGTTCCCGCGCGACACCCGAAACAATCCTGCCGGTTCATTCTCTATCTAACTGTACGCGAGTGAGTTTATCTAGCGTTGCGGCCAAATCGGATTTACCGGACCCGGAGGTGCAGAATGTTAAATTAGGAAGGACCTAGCCGCGTCACACCTACGGAAAAGGTAGAGGAAAAGGAGGCGCGAAAGGACAACCAGGCGGGATGCTGCGCCTGTGGCAAGGGGTTGGCTTGATTCACTGCATGCCGCGAATTTACCAGAGGCGACCGTGCCGGCAAACTTTTCACTCTGGCTCGCTCGAAATTCTCGAACGCGCCGACGCGCGCCTACCCGCTCGCATAAGTCTCGAACACGCTTTCGCGAAACCCCGGGGAGCAAGTGGACGGTACGTATATACGATCGCGGAATAAACATATTCACATTTTTATCGATACGTTAGGTACACTGAGTACAGAGCGACGGAAGCGCGCGCGTTCTCCCCCGACCGATAGATTTTCTTGTCAGCGCGTGGGAGCAACTCTATTTAACGGAAATTTAATGCACCGTAATTCCCGGCGTACGATATCTCGATATTGCAGTTTCGGAATTTTTGTCCGACAGGATGGGCGACCGCACGATATAATTATACCGGATACGGTCGAATCAGAAGAAAATAATCCTCTTAGTAATACCTAAATAACTTCATCAAACTAAGATTAACGTAAAGTCTACCCGGCTGTGTACAGGGTGTCTGATAATTATTGACTCCATTGTGTATAGGTAGAACTCATCAAACACAAAATTCCTCTACCATTTTGCAACCATGTGAAGTTTTGAGTTATTCAGTGAAGAAGATCGGTGAACAAAAAGGCCTTCTATCATTTTACAAATAATCACGTAGATTTAAATAAAGAAGATTGCATTAATAATTTGCAAAATAGTACACTGAAAAAAAGGTTTGGTTGAATTAACCAAACATCTGGTCGAATATAAACGACCCAGAAATTCCGATTGAAGTAATCCAAATTCTGTTTAAGTCAACCAAAAATCTTGTTAACTTAAACAAAATTCGGGTTACTTCAATCGGAATTTCTGGATAGTTCATATTCGACCAGATATTTAGTTAATTCAACTAAACCTTTTTTTTCGTGTAGAGAACCTTCTTGTTCGCCAAACTTCTTTAGATTCAAAATTTTACGTGGTTGTTTGCGAAATAAAGAATTTTGTGTTCAATTCGGTGAGTGCACTAATCGTGCACTAATCTTCTTTAATTAATAACTATAAGTCCACGTGGTCATCAGTAAAATGATAGACGACTTTTCTCTTCAATTTGACCCGATGTACAAGTACACAACGTCGCCGTCACAGCTCATCTACCGTATCGCGTGATCATTCACCAATCTTTTTGAATTAACAGCTTAAAATTTCACGTAGTTGTTTGCGAAATAATGAGGGAATTATCAGTTTGATGAGTTCTACTTGCACACAATAATTATTAGACACCCTGTATATCGAATAACAAAGTTTCCGTTTACATCATTTAGCTCACTCAATGAAGGGTCTTCAATTTTCGATCAGCTACAAGGCAGAAATTCCTAAGACTACAACGGAAAACGGATGCGCTTTTTGCCTTAACGATCAATGTTTCGACGGGAGTACGTGACTTTCGAAACGACTGGTATGTGTCGAACGTGTGCTCCCTGTAACATATCGATCTATCGTCACGGAAACATTGTTGGGAGCTACGTAAGAGTATAAATGTAAGTCAGAATTTGCGGAATTTAAACCGTACACGACTGAATAGACGCAGCCAGGTAAGTTGGACGTGTAGTGGAACATTCCCGAATGCATATTTCTATATGACTCGCGCAACCGTCACGGTTAGTATTCATCTCGCACCGTAACATACTGCGTACTTATGAAAAGCGAGCTTCCACGTAAAGAAGCGCACTTTTAAAAACATCGTCTTTTTTTGGCGCAACTCCGTCCGTGTAATGGGCGCCGTTATCATAGCGTGGGGGTAGAAGGAGAGAGGGGGTTAAATTAATGTAAATGTAAATACATTAAAAAGATTGTTCGCGAAAACATCTGCTGTTTTTGCAACGACCGCTAACGCGTCTGACTGCACTGTGATAAAATTACGTTTGCATACTTAATGCCGTGCGTATTTTCGCGTTTCTAAATTCGTCGCGTTATGTAACGTCCCAATATTAAATTACGTCAAGTACCTTTCAAACATGATTACGAAACGTTAATATATACGAGCATTGCAGATAAAAATTATAAATTGAAAGGAGGACGGTTAGCGCACGCTTGAAAGAAAATTAATTTGCAGATTAAAACGTATAACACAAGCGTTATCGAAACGTTATTTAGAAACAAGACACAAAATCCTGTTTGATCAAACGTCAACTCTAACTAAAATCGATACTTATTTCCCTAGAAATAGAAAATACAGAGAATCCTTAAATATTCATCATCCTAGCAAAAGTTAAAACACAATCAGCGCTATCAGAACATCATTTAGAAAGAAAATACATAATCCTATTTGATAAAATATCAAGTCTATCTAAATCTACACTTACTTCTCTAGAAAATACAGAGAGAATCCTTAGATATTCATAAACACCCTAGCAACCTCGACAATCCATCCTCCTGCATCTATAAAGTTAGAGAAATTTGTTAGGAACTTCAACCCTCTCCCCACTCCTTTGTACTTCCTTCACTTCCTTCCTCTCCTATAACCACGTTTCCCTCGTCTAACGTCTGTATAAAGGAAATTCCTACGCAGGAGTGACAGTCAGATCATTCTCCTCTGTCAAAGTAGCCTTCCTGCCAACGTTCTGCCAAAAGTGGTCCCAATTTATCGGAGAAAAATCTTTTTCTCCTAATCTAAGAAGACTAAATAGAAGGACTAGCTTGACAGGAGTCAGATCGTTACTCTACTAAAAAAGTAAACTTCTGAAATGTTCACGAAATGTCGGAACAAATTCGTAAAGGACGCGGTACTCCCCAACACGGAAGCGAGCATAAACAAAATTTCAATGATAAAAAACACAATATTACCGACACGCGCGCGCGCACGAGTTATGCACACATAACTATACTATAAAATCACGAAAGATGATCGTTTGCAATAAATACCGCTGCCCACGATGCCATTCTGCGCATCCCTTAAATGTCCGTGTAAAAAAAAGCAAAGGTAATTTATGTCGCTGCGTCACGACAGCTCGACTTTTCCTTTCCACTTCGGGATTTGCATTCCTCTCGCGCGTGTTTCCCACGAACGAGCCGTAAACGTGCTCCCGCGCGGTTAACGGTGAGGATCTAACTCATCCCGGTGTCCCGTATTATTCGCATTCGCGACCGTTATCGGCGGCGGGGACAAAGGCGCGAAACACGGCGACTTGTTTTCGCGATACCGGAGCGGGAGTGGCGCTCGCGGTAGTATGGACGTGAAAAACCGGCGGAAAAATGGAACGGGCCCCTCGAGAGTTTCCTCCGTGTGTATTCGATTGGCGAGCGACGGGCGCCCCGCCAATTCTCATGTGCATGTACGTGAATGCAATGCCGGATCGGTGCACCGTGCACAACCACCAGCGACCGGGAAAAGCGCCGGAAAAACTTTAATGGATCCGTTTTTAAGAACCCACTGCCGCGTCGCGCGAGTCGCCGACCTCTCTCGCTACCGTGCAAAAACCCACTCGAGTCAATGCTGCGGTCGACGGCAAGAGAGTGCAACGCCGGTGAGAAAGAGAGAGAGCCAGACAGAGAAAGAGAGAGAAAGAGCAAAAGAGAGAAAGACAGTGGTACTGTACCGAGAGCGAAGTGGAGCGAGAGCAAAGAGCGGCAAATAAAGCACGAGACAGATAATCGTGCCATTTAAACAGCGGTGCTCATCCCGTCCAACGAGCGCAGGTAGTACGACCGTCCAGGATAAGTCTTTTATTCGCGTCGTAATCCGATTCGAGCGCGAGCGAATTACGCCCGTCGTTTCGTAAAATCGAGCGCGACTGGATGGCGCTGCGCTGCCGCGTTTTATAGCAAGTAAAAAGCGCGCGAGGCAGGTGAACTAACACGCTGTATGCTGTGTGTCTAATTAAAAATGCTATATCCCCGGCACTGCGACATCATTCCAACATCATGTTGCTGCCGTTAATTTATAAGTAATGCGTGTATTTACGCAGTCTCACACACTAACTAACTCAGAACAGTTGCAAATTACCAACAGATTGCTATTCTATAAATTTTTTATTCTTTATGCCAATTCATTGAAAAACGTTAATCCATCTAGAACCTGATTCTTACCTTCATGACATACATGTGCACAATAACATTCGCACAATAACATTCGTACAACATTCTATGCACTTTGTGTTATTCATCTGCACTTCTTATACTACATACTTTGTAATCCAAACTCGACACAAATCATTGCTAAATGCTACGTACTGATCTTGGTATTATTAATAAAAAAAAAAGAGAACTAATGTGCACGGTCTTAGCAGATTCCTTTTTGTTTTCGATTTTACTGTAATTTTATTTGTCTTCTTGTACTTTTATTTTTCTTCTGACACTTAATGTAATACCAAAGGGACTGTTATCCCATTGTGAAGAATGAGGATGAAACGATTACTCTGTACGTTGCGCGTCGATTAATAAACCAACAAGCCACGACGTGAATCTATTTTCGTTGGGAGGTACTCGCGCGCGAGCCGGATTAACTATGACGGCGTATCTCGCGGAAATTTGTACAAGTCATCCAGGATTTTCCCAAGCGAGAACATTCGACGGATATCTCGCGGGCTGAGTGGTCCCTCGGCTCCCTAATACGGATGCCAGTCTTTTCTACGCGATAAGCTCGACCCGGAAGAGTGTCGAAGGAAAAGTTGCCCGGCGCGTGGAAACTTAGCCGAAACTTCCGCCGACGATGCACTCCGCGGGGATGCAACTACCGTACGTAGCATATATAGCCATTAGCCTCGCGAGCATTAATCATCCTGTCCCGAAGGCGACCGGACGCAATTTTCCAATGAACGTCGGGTTCGACAGATTTTTCATCTCCTCTCACGCGCTCGGTACGCCCTTCTCACCCTTCCCCCTTTCTCATTCAACCGCGCGTTTCCCCTCAGAATCAACTTAACAGCATTTGCGCGCCCCAAGACGAAATTTCATGGCGGTGAAGTGCGAGTGTGACCACAAGACAAATAGGTCCCTTCGCGCTTAAAAACAAGACACTTTCAAACGTATTTAAAACGGCGCAAGATGTACGACGCTCATCATTTACAGGTGTTCTTTCCACGTGAACCTCGTGCCCGGGCAACGAAACACAGCATTCAGAGAAACATGAATCAAAGCTGTATTCGCAAGGCCATGTTGCTCTGGAGCCCGCTTGGCTCGCACGATTAAGGTGTCCCTGTGTACCTCCACCTCTCTTTCTCTCTCTCTCTCTCTCTCTCTCTCTCTCTCTCTCTCTCTGCTCTTCGACGCTCTTTCTCCCCTTGCATCATTCTTCTTGATTTCTCCGGAATTTCCGCTCATTTTGTTCTTTTTTCCCTTATCCTCGTCCTTCGCGCCTTCTTCGCGCCCAGCGAGCTCGCTTAACTCGTAAAGCCTCGCCCACGGGGCCCGAGACGCGGGCGCAGGGGCCCGGGGAGGAGATGAGAGGCCCGGGTAATATCGTGTAATAAAGTATACGAAATACAAGGCGTCGATCGAGAGACGCACGTCTGAAAAATAATGGCCGGCTTTGTCCCGCAGCCGTACACACGGGGCCCCTCTTATTAGCCAATTAACGGTCGGGCATCGATCGACGTAAATCCCAAAACGACGACATACCTCGCGTCTTCCCCAATATACCTCCTTCATCTCTCTCTCTCTTTCTCTCTCTCTCTCTCTCTCTCTCTCTCTCTCTCTCTCTTTCTCGTACATTTTTGTTTTTCTCCAATGGTACCCGCCCCGAGTGAAAACGCGCGTGCGAACGAACGAACTGACACGAGTCTCGTCGCGCTGCGGACACGAGTCTTTTATTGCTCGTATCTTATTGGAAACGTTCTGCGGCTGTCGCACATGGCACGTACCGCGATTCCCGACAATCGCGCAAACCGGCCGCGCGCGCGAGCGCGAAATTTCGCGCGTTATGACGTTAGGCGTTTACACGCTGTCGCCTGCACGATTCCCCAACCTTGCAACACGGGACGATGATACCTCTCGTGTGAACGCGGGTTTTCCCCCCTTTTATCTATTTACTCGTTCGCGGTGATGGCTCGATATCGCTCCGATCGGATCCTACGTGTGTACCTGCGGGCACATACACGTCATGTAATTTGCAGCGCGGAGCGGCAGGGACGCGTGAAACGATTGAGATCGAATATCGTTTGCTTCGCACACACAGCTAACGTGGATTCGTACGATAACGTTAATTCGATTCATTTTATGTATTTTGATTAGGGAAGCGCTTCGTACCTTCGTCGCGCATTTGATTCGATTTGATTTTAAATGCCCTTTATACGCCAATTTCGAATTACGGTAACCGCACTCGTAAGTTCCCAAGGTGTCCCGAACTGGAAAGTTCGTTGCGACGCGACGCGACATCGGAAAACCGATTCGCTGACAAGTTCCTTACCGTCACACACAGATATACTCCGTTACTTTACTACCACGTTTCGCTCGCTACTCCGACAGGAGTAATGCCCACTGTTGAAGATTACACGTATCCAACGGTATCGAAGATCTCGTGGAAACGAGGAGCTCACGTCGACGAAGGAATATTTCGTACTTCGATTAATGGAAATTCCTACGGTAACCAGAAACGCAAAAGAGAGAGAGAGTAGAAATGCCGCTATGCCTTCGTAGGAAAACGCACACGGCGCTGTGCTAAATAAAAGTGTGCATTTCGCAAACGTTAACAATATACTACAAGACCAGTTGAGAAACTAGCGATCCTATCCCTCCCTTCCCCCTCTCTCTCTTTCTCTCTCTGTTCTCATTCTGAGTAAATAAAAATGTGTGTGAACTCTTTGAGTCTAACCATAGCACGATTGTATAGTAAGCCTCAACATTTCCTAACACATACTAATCTTTTCAATCGTCGCGTCGTGTATGCGTATACACAAGCAGAATATTACATTTCTTTTTCATAAATTCCTTTCGATCTTACCACGTTTCTAATAATGCAGAAGCAGATTAATAAAGTCTATGTTGCTAAACATAGGAAATTTCGCCAGAAACAAAACAAATTTTTAAAAAACACATTTTCGTTTCCTAAACATAAATAATATAATATGAAAGGGAGAGATAATCAATCACTGCTAAATCTCTATTCCTTGATCACAAAATTTTGCAGTAATTTTCACTGTAACATTCTCTCCGTATACTGCTGCTTATTTGGCTAATGCTGTCGTTTCGACAGCTTAATATCATACCATGTTATATTATATAGCACTGTATCATATTATACTGAAACTTATTAAAGACAATTAAGATTATTGAATCCTAAAAGTAGTAATACATGCTGAGGTTTTATTGAAGCTTAGTGTATTTAGGAGAGAGTTGCTGAACTTGTACCAGTCTCCTAAATCGTACCTCATCAATCGTATCTGATTGCTTTAATGTTTGTAGCACACGCAGAAAATAATTTACAATCTGAAAATCTTTTGTTTATATTTCTCATTATTCATTTATTCTTCGTTTTTACCGTTAAATGTCGTTCGCATTTAGTGATAATGAAAAAATTAATGTGGAATAATTTAGGAGACCAATTTAGAAGGAGATAAAATTTCGGCAGCTTTTTCTATGATACCATTAAAATATGGATAAATTCAGACTCAGATAGTATGGCATTACTGCGCTTCTCAAAGAGATAGTAACTTCAACGTTAGCAAATGAATAAAAATTGATTCCGTTCCGACCAAAGCACACATCGCTCCGAAATTGCGTCCTTTAAACACAAGTATCGGGAAAACCCGATGGATCCGGAGTGTTTCAACTAGAATCACGCTTCAGAGCTTCCTCAAAGCGCGAGAGCGCTGACATGCGACGGAGATTGTTACCGCTGATCAAAAGTGTAACGTAAATATTCCAATAAATCCGGTCGAAAGGAGTCTCGCCATCGCGTTATATATCGCTCGCAATATAAATATACGAGATACGGTGCTACTTATTAAACAAATCAATGATACGCGCACATATTCACACGACACACACGCACATGCGCCCGCGCACATGCATGTAACATATACACACATACACATGGACTCGGACGAGAGTATTCAGAGAGCCAAAAGTCGACAGTTTGCCGGCGTCGAGCGACGATGAGCGCAGTATAGAAACAGTGCTGTACGCGGTTTCAATAAATCCTCTCCTTCCTGTTCCCTCTCCCACCCTCTTTTCTCGCTCACAGCTACGATGTCCTCCACTTTCAATAAGGCAGGTCCTTCTGACTAGGTTGGTTTTCACTGGGAAAACGGATATATATCGCTTTATATTGGCTCGCAAGGCACCCGAAGTGGCTTTCAACGTCCTGTCGAGAGAGCCGCATGAGGAAAAGGGAGAGAAGAGACGGAAACGGCGGGAGGAGAGAGAGAGGGGAGAGAGAGAAAAAGAGAGAGAGAGAGGGAAAGAGAGAGAGAGAGGGAAAGAGAGAGAGAGAGAGAGAGAGATACACTCCTTCACAATGAATATTCCTTCTACCTGCCGCGACGCTGGCACCGCGAATCTATTGTCTAAGCTCTAGGCGTTAAGTGTGGTTTAGTGCTGGATTAACGAGACCGTCTCGCGTCTCTGGATGAGATCTAGCTAAAACACTGCGAAACGCCGTAGATTATCCGTCCCGTGCAATATAAAGAAATTAAATTTCCGTGGAATCAAGAACAAATTGTCAAAGAGAACATAATCACTAATGCATATTGCGATAAGGATCAAAATCGTCATTTAAGAGTTAAATAATACAAGCTGTTTAATTAATTTAAGGCGAATTATTGATTTCAAATAAACCAATGTTATTTGTTCCACATGCTAAGTATTTAATGATAACAAGGTGTCTTGAATAAGTTTAAATAAACGATTCGATTTGTCATCCTCAAACGATTTAAATCGATGTACATTTCTAGAGAAATACCTAATTTTACTTCTATTTATCTAATAGAGAATTTATAGAATCGTATCTAATCTATGTAAAGGATAAATAATTTTTAAATTATTTTAACGCGATGAAACATCCGAAAAAATTTTATATCACAGTTATATCCAGTAAGTATCAACTATTAGTGACATAACGTCAACATCATAATTTCCTATTCAACAATGAAAATGCGATATAACGCGAGTGTTATGTAACAGTTACATTGAGTCGGGAATTATAACATTGATCTAATGTTACCATGTACTTGGTTGATATTTACTGAATATTAAATTAATGTAAGGTAGAATGTGCAGCACATAGTACCGAGGCCGGTAATCGTAGCAACAATGCATGCACTCGTGCTTCTTCAATTATAACGAGTCTGTCGAAGCACGGTAGAGGCCAATTGAGCCGAGCTCAGAGGACCGGAAAGAACTCTCTCGGCTTAATCACCTAGCCCTCCTCTAACCGCCCTCTTCTACTTTGCCCTCTCCGCTCGTATCTACGAGTTGAAAATATCAGTAGCGGACGGTGATGTGCCTAGACGTCTCGCAACGACAAGTGGGTAGAGGAGCGTCGCCGCGTCGCCATCTGGAGTTCAATCGCGATGGATCGATTTCGGCGGATTCAAGATCAGCATGTGGAAAGGAGCACAATAAAAGCCAAGCCTTAATATATATGTCTGACTGTTTTCCTTCGTAGTCGATGGAAGATCCGTGGAAGGAGATAAAGCCAAACGAGCAAGCTAGGGAGAAGGTAAATTCTCCGCGCTCGTAGTATTAGAGAGCAATAAAATGCGAATTCAGATCGCTTGAGTGGTCGTAAGCCGGATATCGACGGTTATGTACAAACTGTTTCATCTAAAATAGACGCACGTTTACAAGACTGTCATTCTTTATCAGACTTCGAAACGGCAGTTTTTTCTACGGTGTGTCTGGTTCTTATCTCAGCACGGGGCATCTGCCGTAATTAAACGCGTATAACGAGTCGTTTTAGCGAGAACCTGAACTTCAAAGATTTATACAAAGAAATATACAATCCAAGTTTAAACTATGTTTAAACTACATCCAAAAGTGTCTTCCGAAAAAAGAAAAGATGACGTAGCATTATACGATATAATGCAAGAACATCCCAGTCAAAATTTTATCCTACTTTCAACTTCAATATTCCTATATAACGCCTACTTTGATACTCTGAAGCCTATGTCAACCTCTTACAATTTTATCTAACCTACTAACTTTACCGAGAAGTTTCTTTTAGAACTTAAAAGTAGTACTTTGTGGGTTTTCTGCCATTCGGAGACGCCAAGTAAGATTCCAGATTCCATATGTATTAAACATATCTGTCGCAATATACAGATGTCAGAAAGTTCACATCGGAAGTAAAATTAAAATTTCGCCCTCGGATTGTAATAAAGAAATTCGCGAGAAGAAATTAAAGTGTCATAACTATAATATCTGGCTTGTAAGTACAACGATATACTGATTTTGATAAACGAGCACAAATCATACGAAAGAATGAAATAGCTTGAAACCAACCGATTGTGTGAAACACTTCCAGGATACAATTTGCAGAAAGAGTAGTGCTATTCAATAACGTATTCACATGTTACTTTGGGGAACAATGATGAAAGTAAATAGGACTGCGAAGTACGCAACCCGGAATAACCGTTCGATTCTATTCCTGAACGGAGTAAGTGCTTTATACATTCGTCGAGCTATAGAAAGTAAAATTCAGCGGTGCACATTGCTGAATCTGTCTCCGTGCCATTCTCTGCTCTCATTACTCTCATTCTCGCTGCGCCATCCGCCGCGGGCGAATTCGCAAATTGCGACTCTCTGCGAAAGTTGCCGGCGGACGTGCAGCATTATGATTGCACACAATTAGATATCGTCTATGTCAAGCGCAACGAAATGGAACAGTCGCCAGATCATCACTCAATGCAAATATTGCGTTCTGCGGATGGAACGATATTTTGGTTCGCATTGCCTCGCTATATACATATACTTAATTCCAATACAATTTGAACGCTTTTTTCTCGATATAGTTTATGGCGACTGATGAAAAATTAAAATTTATTTATATAATAAAACTTATTTATAAGAAATAAAAACTCTCTTGCCGTTGAACGCTGAATGAATAATAATAGCGCGATCGTATTTGCATTAAGATGAGGCAATAGTTAATAAATTAATTAAATTTATATTTATAAAAAAAATAAACAGAATGCTGTTTAACAACGACAGTCTGTTCACCGAGTCTCAATGTAAGTTTTAAAACAGAATCACTATAGTGGCGTTTCGTGCTAAAAAATCGTTTAGCCAGAAACTACTTTAATGACGTGTAGTAATCGAATAGATAATTACTCTAACATACTAATTAAAATGATATTCAGAATTGGCTTTGTGTTCTAAACCTTCTACTTTTTTAACATATACTCTCTGTTTTTTATTATATTATTCCACCAGTTCCAAAAATGTCAACGCACATTACATATTCGTAACTGGACAACTGATAATAAATTAATCATGCTGTCAAGTGCTGTCAAGTGCTGTCAAGCTCGCAGAAAATAAATTAAACAACGCGAGTTAATCAGCCGAACGCAAGATATTAGTTGCTAAATTGATATATGTTTGACAGTGTAAATGCACGTACCAAGATTACTTTGATCTAACACACATTTCTGTACACCTTTTTCGCCAACCCGAATTTTTCCAGTAATTATTTTCCTATTCTACATCGCAAACGGAACTCTACTTATCAATGCTTATGTTACGAAAATATTATCTCAGCATGAAATCAATCTCAGAAAGAGGCAATCTTGACGCGTGTATTTACACTGTCAAACATATGTAAATTTAGCGAAGAACTAAACTATACATCAAAGGCTCAGAAGGTATATACCAAATTAAGAGAAAGATAAGGCCTATGAGAGCTGGATGTTGGTGTGAATAAGATTGAATGGGAGGATAATGATGTTTGACAGAGTTAGACGCACGCGCCAAGTATTTTTCTGAACTTTCAACGTACGCGGTGAGTCCACCTTCCTCACGTCAAACCGGCTCTGAATCCCATTTATTATTTAATTAAACCGCCTCCCGCCCCCTTTTATTTATCCCAACTTAATTGTGCATTTTATAATGTTGCGGAAAATTTTTTAAAAATACTCGACGCGTGCGCCTAACGCTGTCAAACATCATTACCCATCTATTCAGTCTTATTCGCACTAACATCCAACACACGGCTTTTGTAGGCCTTATACCTTTCTCTGAATTTAGCAACTAACATCTTACGTTCGCGTCTCTGATTAACCAGTTACTCACGTGGTTGTATGATAATAAATTAAAATTAATTCAAACATAATTACAAAAAAGTTGGCACTTAAATGCGTGAGTAAGTTTCATAGCAAAATATAATCAGCAATATGTGGAATAATTGTAATATTTCCCGTCTTGTAACGGAGAAATTCTTGTCGTAGTTCTCGCATTTTAGTAATCACTAATACCTCGCGCGCGTATCTTGAGAGACACCGGGGATAGAAATCTCGAACATACGGCATTCGACGTTAACGTGGTTCCTGGGTGGCAATATTCAAAATAGACATAACTGTCTGAGAAAATTCAAGAGGATTTGAGAGGATTCAAGAAGATGCTCAGTGCCGAGTAGGTAAATATTTAATATCGCAGTCAACGAGATATATGCGTAGTCACATAGACGACTCGCCCAACCTACAACCGCATTAGTAAGAGTCTTGAATGACCGACGTTTCGACTGCGTTATTAACGGAAAGAGCGCGCAAATATATAGGCTGTCCCGCGTATCGCGTCGCATGTTTCATTTCGACACACGAATTTTTTGACAGATTTTGAGACTCGCTAGTTTGTTAAGAAAAAATTAATTTTCTATTTTTTTTCCGTTAGCACACTTCGCAAACTACTTTTGAATCAAAAATTCGTTCAAGCAAAAATCGATTCACCAAAAAATGAATTCCGCCTTTGTGGGCTTTGTAAAAATCTCTGGGACTCGTTTCGACTTGAGAATCGTTTCGATGTTCCTGTCAAAGAAAAATCAAATCAAAATGACGCAAAAATACGCGCGAGAGCCGGAACGCTCTATATACGTATACATATACATACAAAAAAAAAAATATATATATATATATATATATATATATATATATATATATATATATATATAGCGGCGATTCACAATAGGGGTATCATAGGGAGACCATTATTCCAAAGCGCATTCACCCGTTTACTGCGTAATTACTCTTGCCAATCGAGTAATCGAATCCTCGCTTTTGTTCTGCGTTCAAGCCCGGTCTGATACCCCCGCGAGCGGTATACACGAACAAAGCTACCTTAAAGAACCAATTACGTAATTGTCCGCGATATCGGGATATTTTACGCAACGTCTGATGAAAGAACGCTATATAGCTGTGTAAATATCGACGAAAAATGATCAGCGAACATCGGATACTCGACTACAAGGAGCTCGAATAAGAGAAACGGTTTCATCCCTTTTACTCAATCCCTTTCACTTCGCGGCCTGCTCCAACGCGAATTATTTAAATATCTCATTATTAAATCCTTCCAAATAATGCCGGAACGGCCAGAGCAACATTACTTACTTATGCAAATATTAGTGGAGTGCAATTAAATATCGAGATCTTATCCACTTAAAAGAGATTTAATCTCTAATCTTCCTCTTCCTTCTCTTTCCTTCTCTCAGCTGTTTTATTATTTCATGTAATAATCGATTAAGCTGAGGCGGTTAGATACCTCTACATTAAAGCCCTTCAAGTTATCTAAGAACAGTTGCGCGGCACAGCGAGTCCGTTCGACCAAGTTACGGCTAAAATGTTTTATGGTAATAACGCGTCGCTCTCCTAATTGGATCGTGCTTTCCCTCGCCATCAAGTAAATCCGAGTATAATACGACTACGCGCGGTACACACAAAGCAACCGTTTCGTCCATAGATACGGCCGAGACGACGTTCGGGCACGGAAAACGCGTTACGTCGCATTACGCCGATCGCATCGGGCGAGAATTAACGGGCAGAACGAAATCGTCGATCGGGCCCCTTTAATCCACTTCTGGCTGAAGTTCGCACGACCCAGGTCTTTTCCGTGCGCCGTCTTTCTTCCGCGCTGAATGATTTCCCAGCGCGATTTTACAGCTCGCTCGGCGCGCGGGGGAATCCCCCAGGAAACCGTGCCACGTGGCCGTCTAACGCGTGCAAATGCAATTCGCACGGGGTATTGACCACCCCACGGTACCCTGCAACATCCGATGCCGCGTTAAAAGCGATCATCCTTGGACCAAAAGTACACTCGTAACCTTGGCCGATGACGATTACGTTTGAACAGTCATTTAGAATGATTATCTTTATTTCTATTACGCATCTTCTCAGTGTAATATTACAATACTTTGCGGCTGATTAACAATATGAACAATAATGAGACTAGTCCGTCTGATGATATAATTATATCACATTGTCGTGATGAAAAAATAAAATTAAATATATTAATTTTAAAAGTGACTTGACAATAAAACTGGAAAATGGAGATAGGTATAACAAAAAATTGTAGGATTAAGAGTCCTGTTTTCTGGCCGCAACTATCTTGATTTATAACGTCAGAAGTGAGAAAATGTGCGCTAAAAATTCTTGCAAAGTAAATTGAAATAAAATTATACGTTCACAAGACGAAACTTTCAATCGATCAAGCAGAATCGTCAAATAAAATATTTTCCTTTCGCTCTAACAATCAATAAATCATAATAAAATTGACATGACAGAATCATAAAGAAACATATATGAAAAGGTTGCATGTCACGTTAATTTTACGATAATCTATTGGTTGTTAGAGCAAGAGAAAAGTATTCAAACTATTTTTAGAAATATGCTTGATCGATTGGAAATGTCATTTTTCGAGTTACATTTATTTTATTTCGACAAATTTTGCAAGAATTTCTAGCGTGCATTTTCTTGCTTCATCGACGTCGTTAATCGAGAGTTTCGCAGGGACAGATATTTAACATCCTTTTCGCTTCCTGAAAATTATAACGACCCAATTACACGTTATTGCAATTAAAAAATACCGACAATTTTCACCCTTGAATCCGTAAATCCATATATTTAATTTAATTTAATTTAATATTATATATTAAATAATATATAATAAGTGAGACGAACAATTACATAAATAGTAAAAAATTTTATATTAAATTTAACATATTTCGCATGTCTCACAGAAAGTCCACTCAAATTTTCGTATTAATTTAGTACAAAGCGGATGTTAAAAAACACAAATGTTATGTAAAAACATTAACACAAACACTATTTTGAAGAAGATTTTGTGTAAAATTGACGTATATAGTATGTCAAATGTAATACCAAAAAAAATATTATTATTTAAAACCTTAATTATATGGCATT
Source organism: Odontomachus brunneus (assembly GCF_010583005.1). Lineage (NCBI taxonomy): Eukaryota > Metazoa > Arthropoda > Insecta > Hymenoptera > Formicidae > Odontomachus > Odontomachus brunneus. The sequence continues at coordinate 2,015,333 of NW_022639495.1, forward strand.
TAAATAATTTAATTTTGATATATTAGAAAAACTTGCCACGGATTGAACTCTAGAACTCTAGCCTATTTCACTTACTACTTCAGTGTAATTATAGACATACTTCATATTATGTACATCGTAAGATGACGAGAGCAGAACTTTTCAGTGAAATTTACATCTATAATATATTAATTTATAATTATATTAGAATATAAAATGTTTAATTTTAAAACTACAAATTGTTATTTACACTTGCATATGTTGAATAACGTTTCAAAATAACATAAACATATGTTGAATTAATACATAAGTGTGTATTATATACTTAATTGTATACTTTTATTATATACTTTAAATTTGTAATATCAAAGTGACTTTAAATAAATATTGATTTCTTTAAATAATTGTGTTAAAATAACTCAAAATAATATTTTATTTCTAAATGATACATAAAAATTATTGAATGTTAATATTAAGGTAACATATTAAAACATCGCGGAAATAATAATATATCTGTCGTATTTTAATTTTATATTAAAATAATTAAAAAAATTGGTAAAATAAAGAAATTTAAAAAATTGCATTTTAAATAGAAAAGAATCAATTTAATTTAAATTAAATATTAAATTAAATAATTTCAATTAAATTTTAAAAAATTGTCTGAATAATATAAAAATTAATAACACAAAGAAATTTAAAAAATTGCATTTGCACGCAAGATTTTTTATAGTATATATTATTAATTACACGTGTAAGTACTGAAGGCCGTACATAATACGCATCGAGATGTATTATCAAGTAGCGAGAGGATATAATTGGATCGGCGATACACTTCCAATTATCTGTCCAGATAATCACTGATATCGTATCCTAGCGAGAGCCGAGCTTCTGTCAGCATGTCAGTCACGTGGTAATTTGTATATATGTATGTATATGTGTGTGTATGTGTGCACGCGCGCGGAGTCTCATTAACCAACTTTTCTCACTGCATCTCGACTCTTCGTCAGCGTCCACTCCTTTTCACGAGTGCGCGAACCTATCACCAGCCATGCGGCTAGCTTTTAATCATTGAGATCATTAACCAAGCGGAAGGGAGCTGGTACGGCGAACATGTGCGTTTAATTACGTCCAAGTGCACTTCACCGTCCGTACGTCTATCTCGCGCGAACATCGACATCTTGTCGATTCATTCACCATCGGATTCGCGGAGATCCCGCGTGTAGAAAGAGTGAAAGACAGAGAAGGAAAAGAAAGAGTCGTTTGCTCGCGAGCGGGCAAAATTCACCCGTCGGACGCGCGATGACATTAAAAGAAGCAATAGTGCCGCGTATAATGGATGGATGCACGCTTCCGCGTGTTAACAGTCGATATTTACAAGCCGCGGCTACATCGATTTCGGCTCACGCGTGTGCCCGCCTATCTGCGTAAATAATCAGGCTAACCACGTAGAATGATGTTTTATTCATCAACTGACGAGCGCGCATCCCCTGGCAGCATGCGAAATTTTTAATTCGCCGTGAAATCTGGCCGTCGACCGGAAGCAACCGTGTCGGTCGCCTCGGCGAGACTCGATACTCATCGGGGACCGAACGGCGCGGTCGTTTCATAGACGTTTTTCGAGATTCGCCATAAATTTCCGATACAATCGGACGATTGCCCGACGGGGCCATAATCACGTTATGTGTCTAGTGCAAGATGGTCCTGTCACGTGCGCGAATCCAGACTCCTGCGATAGACTGTGAACGGGAACGGACTAACGTAACGTGAAGGATCAATAATTAGAGGAGGGTTGCCGAAATCGCACTGCTCTTCTAAATCGTGCCTCATCAATCGCAAACTTGATCTTTTTAAATGTTTGTAGCACGCATAAAATAAGATGTAATCTGAAATCTTTTGTTTATATTCCTTATTTGCTCATTTGTTTCTCATTTTTTACAATTAAATGTCGTTTATATTCAATAATAACAAAAAACCTGACGAGGCGCGATTTAGGAGACCCGGTATAATTTCAATAACTCTCCTATACATATTGTCGCATTCTTCTCTCCTACGTTCATATCTATTTTCTTAAAGTAAATCAACAAAAATGTTTTTGAATCAGTAAAGTTTTTAATTGAATCAGCAAAAACGTACATTTTATTCACCCACTCCCCCGATAATCAGTGAATAAAGTCGAAAAAAGTCGATAGAGAATATTCACTGATTTTCAGTGGGAACAGTCCTACTTTATTCTCTACTTCATCTTATATAATATTTTATCTTATATTAATTTTGATCAGTGGAAGAAAGAGATTTCATTGTATAATCTACACACTACAAATTCCTTATACGCTATCAAATTTGTCATATACATTATAAACATCAATGTCAAATTCACCTTTCTACGCTTCTAAAATTGTTTTCAGCTTTCATGCAATTTGCACGCAATGATATTGCCTGTGTTTGCAAATTGCATCAATAATACGAACAGTCGTTACTATCAATTGACTCTTTCAAGCGAGATTTTATTAATCACAGTGCTACATTTATAACTGAACCGTTTTCTACTGTGTATATTTCGTACGCAATGAAAAACGTTTGGTATTTGTGTTGAAATTGTGCAGAAACTTTCCTCTTAAATGTCTAACATACCCGTGTGTTAACTCAATATTATCGTTGTGTTGTTTTGACTATTCTGCATGGAGTCCATACTTATCATTCCTAAGTGTTAAGATAATACAATAGTGTCCAGATGTTACATTTCTGTGTTAATTTTTATATATTGTTTATGTTATTATACATGTTAAACACATATTGTTTATGTTAAACACATATTGTTTATGTTATTTTTTTATCTATTCATTGATTTCGTGTGAGATTCACACAAAGATCAGAATGGATAAGTCGGGACATGCGAAATGTGTTAAATTTAACGCGAAACTATTTGCAGTGTACACGCTACGCACATGAAGAACCGATGTATCCATCGTTCAACGTCTCAGCTTCAATCGCCGTAGACGGCACAGGGGAATACCGCAAGTTAAGAATTATGGTAGATCTGTAGTGATCGAGCAGTAAATTTTCATTTGTCCCTACTGTGCGCCGTGCAGAAAACACTTCGAATGAGCAGCTTTGCATTCATCGAGTCCGTGCACGGCGGGATCATGAACGAAATTGAAATACGTGCGGATAGCGCGCGGATTGTGCGAGAAGCGTTACAGTTACGAACTTAGGTCCGTCTTCCGCGCGTGCACGTGACAAGGGTTTTCACGGTGTGATAAACACGGGCCTCTCGCGGAGCACTGAGCACACTCGCTTACGTAACAAATCGGGTTCGATCGAAATGGCGCATCCCCTTGCCTGGAGAGAGGCTCGGCCTGCTCCTCCATTTCTTTTTCTCTCTCTCTCTCTCTCTCTCTCTCTCTTGCATACACGCGCACGAAATATTCCCAGCCACGTGACCAATTTCGCCCAAATGGTGACTCGTGCCTACTCCGCGTGCAGCCGGGAGTACCAACAAAGGTAAAAAGTGTTTCGTTAAGCGGCAAGGAATCCATCGTAATTAATGAACCAGAGAGAGAGAGAGAGAGAGAGAGAGAGAGAGAGAGAGAAAGAGAGAGAAGAATAGCATGAGAACATTGGTCGGAGACCGAGGGGGAGTTATGACCGGGCAGTAAAGGATAAAACGACCCGAACACAGAATTCGGAAATTAACACTGCAGGTTGATGAATTAATTCTGTGAGATTTGCATCGAATGCACGTCGATTTTGATAGTGAACTTTAACGCCGGGATTTCGCGATTGCGCGGCTAATATTTTATTTATCCGGAACCGATGATCGATATATTTTACGCTCTGTGCGCCGGCATAAAAGCCCAATTAAGGGGATCGTTTTAATCGACAATATCGCAATAATAAAAGTGCAGATAACCGAGGCAGCATGTTTGAATTTTTACGTAGGCACGCACATCGCGAGAGCATAAATTCGAAACGGACAGCACAAAAGCTGCGAATATATCAGAGAAAGAAATGAACGTAGTAGTCCGACAAGTGTGTTAATAACATATTTCCCGCCAGGCCATTTCACTTCGCTTCATTAAGCTTTGTGCTGGTTCAATGAATGGCGAATGATTTGAACTTTTCCAATGGACGGAATGCTGGATCTCGCGGTAGCGCGGAAAATTTCTTTTGTTCGTTAACAACTAAGCATTCATATTCGATGCGAGGGAGGGGAAGGCAAGAGTGAAAAAGTGCTCTAATTTCGCTATTAAGTGCATCAAAAATGCAATCTATATTTGCATTCGCGCTTTCAGCGTAAAACGCGTGCGTTCGTAGCGAGACACAAATTTCATCGGTTAATTAATTCTATTCTCTACCTTTGTGCCGCCGAGAGGGTTGAACGTTATAAAATTGCGCGGCGGTTTATATTTCTCTCTCTCTCTCTCTCTCTCTCTCTCTCTCTCTCTCTCT
>NW_022639495.1:2022036-2024728 GCF_010583005.1 Odontomachus brunneus
CTCTCTCTCTCTCTCTGTCTCTCTCTCTCTCTCTCTCTCTCTCTCTCTCTCTCTCTCTCTCTCTCTCTCTCTCTCTCTACTGAACTTGTAGAGTATCGACAATGGTAACGGGCGACTGAAAGAAAACGAACGAGGGTAAATGGAGATTACGCTATGACTCAGCAGAGGACCTATCGACCTGACTAATGATTCCCTTATCGCTCGCAACAGTTCGTTGCAGTTTGTTGCGCGTTGCGCGAAGTGATCCAGACGCATAACTTCCGTTCGCCTGTCCAACCACAAGCCACCGGAGGTGCAGGCAAGTGCCGTGTATAACGGCCGCATATGTCGGCATCGATCAACCGCGACTAACTTTCCGCATTATTCGCGTTAACGGACTACGGACTGCCCGATGAACTGTTATTGTTACTCTTCCTTCCCGTTCGCCCGTGTATTCCGTTGCTTCGCTTCGTCGTGACGTCATCGTACCTAACGTAAAGTAAAAGTACCGCGATGCCTAGACACCAATAACACTGATACCTACCTAACTCTGGATATTTTTATTATTTTGGTCTTTAAATACGAATATTTAAATTTTCAAGACGTAGAATATACAGGATGTTTGACATATCCGTTGTGTGCAAACAGAACTCATCGAATCAAACACAAAATTCTAATACTATTTTGCAGACAATCACGTAAGATTTTGAACTGTTAATTCAAGGAGATTGGTGAATGATGATGAGCGATACGGTAGATGAACTATGTGCTTGTATATTAGGTTAACCCGATCAGAAAAATCCTCTATTGTTTTACAAATGACCACGTAGATTTATAGTTATTAATTAAAGAAGATTAGTGCGTGCTTAATGCACTGGTCGAACTGAATATAAAATTTCTCTATTTCGCAAACAACCATGTAAAACTTTGAGTTGTTCATTAAAGAAGATTGACAAATAATCACGCGCAATATAGTAGGTGAGCTATGATGGTGACGTCTGCTTCCGTGTGCTTGTACATTAGATAAAAAAGTCCTCTATCATTTTGTAAATAAGCACGTCGATTTTTAGTTACCATTTCAAAGCTTCGCGGGTGATTTTGTATATCCTCATAAGCACTAATGCGTTGGCGAAGCATCTCTTCGTTATCAATAATTTGCGAATATACTAAATACTTTAAATGTTCCTATAAATAAAAATCTAACGGATTCAAATCTGTGGAACATGGAGGCCACGCAACTATTACACCTCTATCAATCTATCTATCTAGATAATTATTATTGAGCACATTTTTCATTTGATGGCTGATTTGATGGAAAATGTGGTGCTTCGTTTCACCGGCCGTAGCTGTGCGGTATTCGCCAGAATTCTAAACATGCTTATTATAATTTAAATGTTTACTTATGATTATTTAATAAAAACGTTAACGTAAATTTTACTTTATTATTTACTCGCAACCACTCATATTTGATTATAAATCTATATAAACTTTTCTTTATTTTGACGAGAGAAATACATTCCAAAAGTTTGTCCAAGTATCTCGTAAACATCCTACATATTTTACGTTGAAAATTTAAATATTCCTACTTAAAAAGCAAACAACAAAAGTACTCAGAGTTAGGTACCAATGTTATTAGTGTCCAGGCATTGGTACTTTTACCGTAACAACCGATCCATCGCGGGGAAGATCAATCGACAACGACAATTTGGAAGGACTGCTAATAGCCGCCAACGTGATAAATCGAAAATTCCCGGGTCTTTCTCGTTAGCGGGAATAAAGACGTTCGCGGTTGCGATTACCTTGATAAAGTTAAACGAGCTTCGCGAAAATTACCAGCCCGGGAGTACTATATTTACGGCTAACACCTCGCTATTGACGCGGCAGCGAACCCGGCTCCTCCGTACTACCGCCTACAACGAACAGTCCCATTAATCGAGCAACATTAATCCCATTGACACCCAGTGCGCTCGCGCGAGCCGACCTATCTACTCGGTGAAGAATCGCCGTACAGCTTCATTGCCGGGCATCAGGTGGAGAGTGGCTGGCACGTCTCTTAAAGAACCGAGAGGTCAACCACCTCCATTCGTCAATGCCGAAGTGGTGTCCCGAATAGGAGAGAAAAAGAGAAAGAGAGACAGAGAGAAAGACTAGGGAGAGGGAGAACGGGGAATTGTTGCTATCGGTTTTCCCACGAACGCGCGCGGATGATTCTCGGCGTGATGGTGACTTAAAGACGTCCCCGCGGCGACGTTACGCGCCGCCTGCAAAATACATGGCCGAGCGAGCAAGCAGCCGCTGAATTGGACGAGTGCAGCATGCGCGCGCGAAGAGGAATGTCCAAAAGGAAGAGATGAGAGAGAAGAAAATTGAGAACGACAGAGAGAGAGAGAGAGAGAGAGAGAGAGAGAGAGAGCGCGAGAGCTAGCCGCCTCAAAGGAAGCCTAAGAACACGACGCCGGGTCTCGACCGAGCGATGAACGGCTCGTAGACCCCGGCACTCGGCCCATCGTCGAGAGGTCCATAATGCACGTAACACCCTCTTCAGAGTTCCTTATTCACGCGCGGCCTCGTGAAAGCTCGTAATGTCCACGACCGGGCGAGAAGCAACGCGTCTGCGAACACGGAGCGTCCGGTCTCTCTTTCTCTCTCGGCCTACCTTTCTCTCTCTCTCTCTCTCTCTCTCTCTCTCTCTCTCTCTCTCTCTCTCTCTCTC
>NW_022639495.1:2025899-2042513 GCF_010583005.1 Odontomachus brunneus
TCTCTCTCTCTCTCTCTCTCTCTCTCTCTGTTGCGCGCCTATAATTACGAGACGTTAATTACGCGATGAATACACGCGCACTGCGGGAGAGACGCGTCTCTCGAGAGCCATGAGCTTTCAAGGGTAATGCGACGGACATTCCGAGTGCCAGATGGTGCGGATTCGACTTTATCTCGCGCAGGATTCACCAATCGCACCATGCATGTCTTAATCGGACTGATAAAGGGCAGCGGGAAATAATTTGTGTTATTTTTGCTAACAGTAAATTTAAAATTTGGGATCTTAAAAGTCTGGAGACACACATACACACATATATATACAGATTGAGACAATAACTGTGCTTCTTTGAATATCTCCACTATTTCAAACGAGATAGTACCTGCGAAAATTTTATGGTTTTAAAGGAGACATAACATATTGACGATAATTCTTTTATTAGTGAAAGGATTCTACGAGATATTTCATATCGTATATATATGTTGAAACTTATTAGAATAAAATAAAAAATATATAGAAAGGTATTAAAATTTTTTTATAATTCTGTTCCAGTATTTTCATATACAGGATGACCAAAAGAATCAATTTGAAAAAACCATATGATTCTATTATAAAAAATTTAAGATGATCTGGAAATTTTTTGCACACCTATGCTCACAAAAAAGTCATTGTCACTACGTTACATCTTCTTCAAAATCATAAAACTTTTGTAAGTACTATTTTCCTTTATTGTTTGAAATAGCAAAGATATTCAAGATGGTAATAATTATTATGTATGATATCTAGTTATATACTATATGTATAAAAAGTCATCCAGTTATTTTAAAGTCGTTAAAATCATATCAATTTTCTTTAAGAGAAAAGCACGGTAAGAAAAGAAGAAAATTAAGAGGAACAAGTTAAATCGTTTACGTAAAATTATAGCTATTGTCCCGCCCTGTATATCACAAAATATGTTGCTCTCCCCTCGAACCGTATATTGAGTGCTTTTACTGCGCAAATTGTTGAATTAACATTACCATAGTTAAAACGTTTTTAAAGGAAAGTTTTGAATTAATATAGACTCAGATGCAGTGCATACATTTAAATATATTATAATAGTTACTCTGCAATGTCTTTATTCCATAAATATATTAATTAACCCTCCAACTTAAACTTTTCATGCACATATTTCTACTTGATTTTCCTCACGTGTTTTAAAACAAGAACATTGTTAGCGGCACGCGAATAATATTCCAGCTGTAGTAATTGCTCGAAAATCGTGCATTGTGGAGAGAACTACGTGAGAGCTCTTTTATTACAAACTTTTTATTGCAAACTCAGAAACTCTTCCAATGTGGTCGTTCCAATACCGTAGACATAGAACCTTTGTCTAAACACAGATTTATCAGATCGAGAGTTTTTCATGAAAACGTTTTTATTCAGTCAGCGGGTTCATTTATCATACTTCTGACAAACGTGAAATAAAAAGGAATCGCAGAATTCTTTCCAGCCTCCAAACTGGGAACGGTAATCTGCATGAACGATTGAACGGATTTGCTTCTCTTAGCCCTTTCAATTTCCTTGCGATTTTTATTTTTCCTTTTTTTTCTAATGTATGTAATTTTAACAAGTACATTCAAATAACCAGATGACTTTTTGATAATTTATTTATCAAATTAAATTACCGCTCCATGTTATGTTAGATTTAAGGATGTCTTAGAGTAAAAATGGACTGCTTCACCCAGAACTGTATTTGTACTTATACTTTCGCGGTTCATACTTAAATTAGTTTGAGTCCAAAAACTTTATCGTAATAAAAGAAGCTGCAAGATACAATTAAACAATAAATACAGACGAACAATAAACATACACGAACTTTTAATATTGATTAAACTCCAAATATTTTTGAATGTTTATCAAAAAATATATTATGTTACGATCAAATAGCATAATGCGATCTCTCTTTTATATTGAATTTGATACAGAATATATTTCATATATTGATACATAAAATTCTATAGAAATTCATGCGCGAATCTCGTCTGATAAATACGCCACACTTTTAATACGTAAGATGCATTAATCGTGCTGATGCATAAAATGTGCGGAGATTAATCAGAGAGATGGAGCAGCGAGAGATTTTCCTGGCAGAGACGTAGCGAATGTTAATACAATATCGAATGACGCAAAATCGACGTACTCCAACTGGAGAAATACCGTCCCGGTCTCAGTTGGATTTCCACCTCTTCTCGCGCCACAATACCACCCTCTGGAATTTCTCTCGACGACGCTCGATCGAACGCCACCCGATATTCCACGACACAGCCTACGCCTACAGGTAGCTATAAGCATCGCCATTTCCTCTGGGCGCGTGTGTAGTACAACCCGGCGTACAATATAGCGAATACACAACGCGTGTCCTCGGTAATGTGTAAGGATCGCAATAGAGGAGCATAGAAACGAGTGTTTAAGAAACAGGCCGGGACATAAAAGGCGCATAAAAGGTGACAAATGCGGGCCGTGAGTGAAATATGGCGGGGAACTGCCGGCGTGTAACTGCGTATTTATCGCCATAAGGCCACGGATTTTGCCGCGGCCGGGCGATATCGATGGCGGCAGATTAATTTAATGGCGCGAGGCGGCTTCGCGTGGCCCGGTAATTACCGTCGTCGTCGGATAAACGGCGTACTCGTTCTCGCCGCTCGCGGGATTTCGAAACCTGGCTGATAATCGCCACCCGGACCGGATAATATATGGCGGGACGCCGAAAATCGCGGTTCCCTTCTCGAGGAGGGCATCCACCCAACCGCCGCGCATCACCCCTTTCGTGCCGTCGCTCAAAAAATTACGACAGGGACACACGCGGGGAATGGCCGGGCGATAGCATGTAAAACGCCAATTTCATTTAAACCATGCTAATTTCGCGTTACCAATTAGCCGCTCTGACTGGGCATACGCAATGCGTATATTGCGGCGCACGGGGCCGGTTGGAAAATACACATAGAGACGGTGAATTTCGACGGCGAACGAAATTTTTAATTTGCAAATAACTGCAACGGGTTGATAAATCTATTGTATAGTGTAATAACAGTTTATGATTGTTTTACAGTAAATAGATATGTATATATGTGTGTGTATGTATGTATGTGATAGTAGTATATTACTATTACGAGTATATTATTAAATAAAAGAAATGAATAAATAGAGATGTGTGACAGATCTTACTGTACAGCCAAAATATATGATTGGTTCAGTTGCAATTAGCGACTTTAGTAATCAGTATCGGCAATTGGGAAAATCATATATCTACTAAAAAGCGACCATGGTCATTGATTAAACAATGAGACAAGAAAAGAGCTTGGAATAAAACAGAAAAATGTCTTAATTGCAATCGCGGTCGAATTCGATCGCACGCCCTTGATTTTGCAATGAGCGGCCCTCGGCCGCGAAATTACGGAGGAAGCATGGTTTATTGGCCCGCTCGGCAATTAAATTGCAGTTTATATTGAGCCAGTCTGGGAAATCCATGAAGGGTCGTTGCCGGCGGAGAGGGAGAGAGAGAGAAAGAGAGAGAGAGAGAGAGAGAGAAAGGGAGGGAGAGAGTACAGAGCAGCGCGAGAGGGTAACCGGGCAAACCTCTGCAAACGCGACGGACGACCCATCGTTTGCAATTAAATCAAACTAAATTACGCGCAGGAAAATGAATAATTATCGGAGATACAAGAGACACAAGCTAGCCCGAGGCCAATGCATGTCGTCGAAGTCTTCGTGACGACTTCCTGCGAATCAACTCGTCAAATTGAATATCCGACTGCAAATCAGGTGAATGCACTTTCTCAAGTATTGCACGACAATCACGGAATTTTTAGATAACGATTGTTGGCAGTGATATTTCATCGATGTGTCAAATAGAACGTATCATAATTTAAAAAAAGACGTCATCTTAAACAATCAAATATAGGAACAAAGACTCGAATTGGAAAACTTTTGTTTGCTCATTTCTTCCGCTGATAGAAAATTACGCCGACATATCATCATAGACACACCTAAAAGAAAATATAATCTCATTCTTAGCGGGATCCTTTTAAATCCTAGAGGATTTTACCTTCACATATAGTCTCAGAGGGATTCTTCTCAAAAGGAAAATAATTCCAAGCGCAATGTTCTTAAAGTTAAGGGAATTTCGTCTTTTATCTACAAGTTTTGTCGCGTAAAAAGGAATTCGAGTAAAATATATTCCTCCTGACTCCTGATTCCTGAAAAGGAAAAGAGAATAATATCTAATAGATTTCAATTGGAGTTATTTTTTTCAGAATGCACTTCTTTCCTGAATAGATTTCGCACTAGCGTGTATGTGTATCGGTATCATTAATCATCATAAAATTGTCGCGACAGTGGCAAGTTGGTCTGATTATATTATCGATACGCTTCAATTTCTCTAGGAAACAGATTTCTTCCGGATGTGTGTCTGATACATGGGGATGAGTAATGGAAACTAAACACTGAATAGCGAATAACTCATTTATCGAAAAAAGAATGAAAAGGAAAGAAAAGAACATCCGGTTTTCGCATCCGGCCATTCCATTATGATCCGTTCATTTATTATTCGTTGCTCGTTTCGGCGTGGGTCAATGCGTTATGCGGCGTATTAACGCATGTGTAATATGATTCGAGTTATTTCGCCCGTCGCGACCGACCGAAATCCGGATTGACCGTAGGGTGGGCGCGCGTCGGATATAATTAGAACGTGTAAAAAAATATGCGCGCTGGTAAACCGATAATATGACGGATGGTGTACTGTCGACATGCCGCGTACTCTCCAATGATCCATCGATATTTGACTTCTCATCGTGAAAGAGTGCGAAAATACAATGTCGTCCATAAGTTTCTAAATATGGAAGAAAATGAGTTGTTCGTTCATTTTACTCTTCATACAATTTTTCCACATTTGGTGGAATTGTAAAATATGGAAAAGAAATTTTGTTCCGTTAATTTCCGCGTTAATTTAGTAGATCAATGCTTCATCCTTGATTTCTATCTTATGAGCAGATGCTGCTCTGTCAAAAAATATACTGTCAGAAAAATCAGACATTGTATAATTCTAAAAATATAATATAATTAATTATTTCGTATTCTCTCTCTCTCTCTCTCTATACTCTCAAAAATTGACTCCACGTAAAATTTTAATTTTCTTTTTCAGTGATTTTTTTGTCTCCTCCTTACATTAATTGAGAATGTCAAATTTATAAACGTGTATATATGTATATAATATAGAATGTAATTGAAATCGAAGTTATATTATTGGAACGTAATACGTTACTAAAAATAGCGATAACGATAGTGAGACACGAGTAAATATATTATTTTTGTCATGCGCAGCAGTGGAGTTTATTATTGCATTTTCGGAAAAATATTAACTGCGAGGTAAACAAATGTCGTTTTATCATTTGTTTATAATAACGATATTGCGTCGAATCGGTAACGAAACAAATTTGCATAATAAAGTCGATTTGAAAATATCAATATCGGAATCAAGGTATGTTTTCAATTCGATAATAACCAACATCGCGCTACTGGAAATCCGTAAGCGCGCGAAACGTCTGCGGGAGAATTTTATTCGCGAAATACAAAAAGAAATAAAACAATACAACATCCCACTCGGAGAATATCTCTTCGCAAAGATGCATTAAGAGATCAAGAGAAGTAAGACGCAGAGATGAGATTGCATGAAGAACAAAACGCGCCGTGAAAACTACGTAGCCACGACCAGAGTCCGAAATTTTACGAGCGTCCGTGAACCCGATGCGCGAGGCTGAATAGGTCGCGAAATGCTGGTAATGCACCAGACGCGAGACAAGTCGGACAGCTGTCGGGGCGAACATGCACCGAGATCATAGCTCGACAAAAATTTCTGGCAAAGTAATCAACCGCTGAAAAGCAGAGGATCTTGATCCGAATGTATGGCTTAGAGCACTCCATGATAATCACGAGAAACATTTCAAAGATAGGAAAATAATATTCAATTATTTTCTGCTTTTAAGAGAAAAAGTATCTTGAGAATTTTTCGAAGTTAATTTTAATCACAGAATCTTCCGAGGATTCAAAGTGATTTCTTTTTAGAGGAGAGTATTTTCTAACTTTTTTCCATTTTGTGAAATATTTAATATTTTACTCTGGCAAAATAATTGAATCTCGAATTCCAAATAAGATAAAGCAAAACCACGCACAGATAATTTTGCCGAAATTGGCATGCGACTTAGTCAACCGTTGGCCAACCCTATGAGCTAAAGTCAATAGGTAATATTGCCTGTTTAGAGCGAACCAGCCGGCCGTGGAGAATGCTTCTCGTTTAAAATGAAACGCCACGCCGCCACCCCCTTCAGGCATTTCCGGTTCTCTTTCGTTCATTTCCGAGCGCGTTTGCATTCCGCAAATTTTGTGCTATTAATTACTGTAAATATGTGAACGGTGTCAAAAATTAATAACGTTTTGCTACGTCCCTACATCCCTAGTAAAATTGATACGCGAGACAAAATGATGGAAGAGAATTACGTTGGGTTGTTATTTACATGTTTGATCACGGTAAGCAATTGTTTGGGAATTAACAGTTCGACAAATCTGTATTCTACGTAAATCTGTTATTACAACGTTAGACAAATGTTACTGCGAATTTTGATGCAAGTTTATATCTCTGCAATTTTAAATACATCAACGATTAATCTAAGAGTAATTGAAACTCGATTTCTAATTTGGAGAAATAACAATCTCATAAAAAACCGTCATAAACCTATTTTTGAAAATGTATATTCCTGATATTTCCGTAAAAATATCTTTTTTTATCTCTTAATAAATATAATAGAGAGAAATTCCCTTAAATATCCTCTCCTGCCCTTTTTATCTATTTATCTACATAAAAGCCTACACATACACGTTATTTTACGGCTCCTAGCAAAACCCACTATTTACGAAACGTAGCGCATACAACCTCCGCGGTTCTTACGGCGCGTAATATTACTTAAGTGCACGGAGCCGACTTAAGTAACATACTGCATTTTTCAATAGCGCAACACCTGATTTGCCCGAGCATAGACGCGTTCTTTAAAAGCGCCCATTGTTGACGGGGCTGAACATTAGTTCAGCTCGGGGTTAGGCGTTCAATTGGAAAATTCCTCAGCGAAATGGAAGGCCGCGAAGAGGGCATCCTCTGTTTCCCGTCGCTTCATTTCGAAGCCTCACGTCACACTCGGCCTCCCCAGTAACGGATGAGACTTCTTCGAGGACAAGTGATTCGTCTCTGCTGTTTCTTGCGCCTCTCTCCGCCGTCCCACTGTCACTCGCGACACACCAGTCTCGCTTTCAGCACAGTCTCGGACACCAAACGAGGACCGCGAAAATAGAGGGGAGAGAGAGAGAGAGAGAGAGAGAGAGAGAGAGAGAGAGAGAGAGGGAAAGAAGAGGACGAACGCCTCGCTGAAATTAGAGTAGGACCTCCCCTAGATCTGAAGAGCTTGGTTCAGCGCACTCATCAACGATGCGACCTCTCCAATTTTCTCCAGCCCTCCTCCACGCCGTGATTTCACCCTCCAGCGCTGTATCTCGCCTTTCTCTACCATCCCTGTCACCTATATTCGTTCGTTTCCTACCTTTGACTATCGATTGTTGCCGCGCTAAGCTACGTTATTCCGAATGTGCGTCGCGATAAAGTAACTAATTGCTAGTATGCTCTGCGGTCGTAGAGTTTCGAGCACGCTCGCAATAAGCTACTTCACAATATATAGATAGCAATAACTTACGTTAGCGCCGAATATTGCTCGCGATAAGGCAACGGATGCGCATTGTGCTAAGTTACATTGGCACTAATATACTTTACTTGCCGCACGTGCTATGTCTCCGCGAGTGCACGGAGGGCGCGCGGATTCAATACTTTAAGGATAAACTGCGACAGTCTACCGCAAATACCGACTGTGACTAGATTTGATTTTGCACATATTACGCATCGCCGCTCTGCAATACAATCCACGCTATGTTACGCCATGTCACGCTATGTCGAGCATTGCGTATCACATGACTACACTTCATATTGTCTTACACTCAATATGTTTTATCACGAGTTACACATCGCAGCAAGTGTACTTCATAAAATAGACTAACTTGACGCGAACATATTTTGGAATAAGTTGCGAGAACTCACCGCAGTTGTTCTCGCGGTTAAACACAGTTTCTCATATATTTCCCTCTAGAGGAGTTACCTTGCTCCAGTATAACCTTGCATATATAAGTTATCTTATGGCATATATATTCCTTACAATAAGATACCTCATAGCAAGGATACGGTAAATATTGTTATAAATATCTCACGTGTACTTCACAATAAACTATTTTATTCCGAGCATATTTTGCACTATGCTGTGCATACACTGAAGAGAACAATATCTAGAAAATAAAAAAATACGGTGGACGCTAGTTATTCTTATTAATATATAAAATATTTTTCACAAGAAAATATACATTTTCTGGAAACCTTAACTTTTCATGAAAGTAATTATTCTATGTGTTTATTCTATTTAAATGAAAGTATTTAGATTTATGTGAATAGATATTATTGGTATTCTCAAATAAATGTTTTTTTATGATTTAGACATTTTTCATTTTAAACAAAGTATTTACGAATAACATTTTCCTAAAGCATAATTTTCCCAAAAATAATTTTCATAGTGAAAAAAAGAATTTGTTTTTCTTCATGAAATATGTTTCGAATAACTTCAATACATTCAACAGAGCTTTGAATGAAAAACACGAAAAAATTTCGCCCCCGGCGAAATAGTTGCTACGACCTACACTCAAGTGTAATTCGTAAAAAATTGCCTCCCTCTAAATAAATGCTGCAACCAACTTTCCCTCTCTCCCCCTCGTCTCTTTCTCTTTCTCCCTCTCTCTCCTCCGCTCGAGTGTACTCTATGCTGTAAATTATCTCGCTTGCACGAATGCAACCCGCGGCAAGCAACTTCGTCTCGCATACATCGCGAACGCGATCGGTGGAAGCGAGGTCGGAAGTGGAAGTGCAATTAATAGAACGGCTTCAAATATTCTTCCGTTGATATGAATTCCTCGTTATACCGCGCATTAATTCTTCCCGCTGTTCTTCCCGCCCCTTCTCCAGCTCGTGTTCTGGAGAAGAGAGATGACGGAAGGTGAAAGAAAGAGGAAAGGATAGAGCGAGGACGGAGCGGTTGCACTCCACCGATGCACTCATAGCGAGTGACTGCGCTCTCCAAGATGTTGACGTTTAAGCGCCTACTTGAAGAGGTGGTCTTCTTCAACGGAATCGTGTCGCGTTCTCCAACCTTTCACGGAAGCTGCGCCAGACTAACGATCTTTTCGTCGAGTAGCCGAACACTCGTGTCGTTTTTATCCCGCGAGTACTACATGCCGCGACGATATATTTTACAGCGCGATTGCGTGCTCGCGCTGCAGGAGGTTGAAATAATTTCTCGCCATTCGCCTCGATCACGTTCCATTAAACGTTTATAATATTTAAACGATACTTTTATTAATACACCGCGATATTAATTAAACGATATTTAATGTTGCGGAAGTATTTTGAATTCTGAAATTAAATATTTTTATTTTACTAATGAAGCTAGAGCTTCCTGTTTTTACCACGTCAAATACATGTGCTTGGCGAAATATTATTCCATTATATATATATATATATATATATATATATATATATATATATAAAATTTTACTCACATTTGTTGTTATTCATTTCATTTGCAATAATGTTTTTTTTTTTCTTTTTACCAAACACGCAAAAGTACGTATACTGTCGTGTGTATGTGTATATATTCGTGCCTGTAATTTATTAGTATAATACAGAACATCACGGGATATACATTTGCCATTTGTACATACGCATTATTAATATCTCTAGGAATAGCTATTTTATATTTACGGTATATGTATTTACATGACAAACATAGATAACGTATAAATCCAAATATTGCTAGCCTATAATTATAGAAATTATAGCATTTCCACATTATTGGGCAATATTGACCATATTGCATAATCTAATAATAATTGGGAAGAACGAATGTTTTACACACACACACACACACACACACACAACGTCATATTAGCGTTAATACAATTACGAGATGGAAAAAACTGAATAACGGGATAACCGATCGAGTTATACTGCGTAACATAAAACTAAGCGACGTTTCATCGAATTTCATTGGAAAATATCCTGTTTCCTGAATATGATGCAGTAATCGTTACTTCACTCCATAACGCGTGCGCGCAAGTGCGGTTGATTGAACTTTCCACATTATTCAAATTACCGACAGTGATAATCCGTGTCTCCCGTAGTCGTTCAAGCATAAAACGCGTCGAACATAACCTCTAAACGTGAAGGGAAATCGAACGCAATCAGGGAGAAGAGAAGTCGACGTCTATTCCGTCGCGTTCTTTAAGAGCCACATGCATAAAATCGTATAACACAGTTCCTTCGACTCACCCGAATCTGCAGGTTGGATGTCGTCGCGAAAGCGCAGCTGGTCAACGGTGTCCCTCATGATCGATCGTTTGATCATCCTCCATCCGCGAGCCCCTCGTCGCGTGCAGGCGCATCTCGCTAAGGGGTTCTTCGACGGCAGCTCGCACGCACATCAACCCGACAGCACACTCACGAGCGAATTCGAGATCGCGATTGCCACGAAATCACCGGGACGCGCGCGATCCCCCCGGTGCGGCGTCCGAACACAACGGCGGGAATTCGAATCCAACGGGACGGAAGAGCGGCGCCCGAGCGCCACACTTACGTTGTACGCGGCGCGGCGGCGCGACGGCCGCGATCGTTTCGAACTGACCCGCTCACGACGCTCCGCGGCTTCCGCGCGCCGGGGTTGAAGCAAGGACACGAACACGAGGCTCACCTGGCGTACTGCGACACGTCCGGCACGGGGCCAATTTTGTTTTGGTCCTTTTTCCCTTTTTTCTACCGATTCGAGAGGAGACACAGTAGTACAGTTAGTTTGTCGGTACAGTCCGGATCCGGAAAACACGATCGATCACAGCTATATGTGCAACGAACATTTCGTTCAGTCCAACGCGAGGGCAGCGCACACGGCGCGACGAGAAGAAGCGGCAGGCGCGAACGCGTCGCGAATTCTCAATGAAAACTCCAAGATCATCGTACCATTCGCTTCATGACGAGCCTTTCGAAGAACGCCGACAGACAGCTCACTCCCCCAACGCACGATCGCACTGCAGCTTCGCGCGAGTCGCCGCGAGAGCCAATCACACGACGTCGCGCGGCGAGTCGTCCGGCAATTTTGAACGCGGCTTTCCGTCGTTCTGGAAACGTTCGAACGCGTGCACTATCGAGTCGCAGAGGCCGGGGGGAGGGATACGATCGTCGTTCACAACGACGTCTGCCGTCAGGTCCGTGATGCGACCGCGAGTTCTGAACGCGCAGTGCCGCGTTGATCACGATTTCGCGGGCTCTTCCACCTCCTTCTCCCTCGCGTCGGCGGAAGAGCGTGAAAGCACACAAGATGCGCGCGTCCCGGCGGCTGCGCGTGCACTGCCCGTGCTCCGTTCCCGTTCGGATGTACCCCCCCTCCTCCTCCCCCGTCCCGCCCGCCGCCTCGTCCTGCCGATCGGAGGCCGGCCGCCCACCCGCCGCGAAAGCGAGCGCGTACGGGACCCTATGCTCCGTCTCGTTTGCTTGTCCTCCTTCTCTCCTCCACACTGTTTATCTGCCGCTCGCCGTCTGACCTACGCATGGCGCATCTCGTCTCCGTTTTCCCTAGCTGCCTCTTGCCTTCGGACGAGCCTACCATGTGCGTGTGTCCCCACAATATACGCGCGCACTCGCGGCCAGCCCTTTCGCGACGCTACGCAAACAACGGCCGGGGGATAGGTCTGGACGGGTATTTCCGAAAGTGTTCTTTTCGATATGACGTAAACTGTGGACTAGTTATTTTGTAAAGTCAACACGCATCTGTTCGCGCGTGACGAAAAAGCGGGGGAGCACACACTCTTGCATAAAGACATAATGCACAATGCATAAAAAAATTGACCAATCAGAGTCCTCATTTCTATTGCCACAGTGCAGTGAAGGACTCTGTTTGGTCAATTTTCTTATGCGTTATGCATTATGCTTTTATGCAAGAGTGTGTGCTTTCCGCTAAAGCCTTCAGTTGCACCTTCTGTATACTTCTGGTAAGTTCTTTGCTCTTTTCTCGCCAAATCTCAAATGTTTATCTATTTGAAATTAAGTACGGAAAATACCGCATAAGTACTGATAAAAGGAACAGACTCAAGATCAGTTCATTGCGCTCACTTCAATGTATGAGCGAAAGTCCCAATGACAACGATGTTAACTTCATACATTAGCTTAGTGGCATCCACGATACGAAACACTGGCCGCGATTTTGAGTCAAAGAGTGAGTATTAATTATCGCCACGTATCTCAAGCAATTCAAGAGTACAGCTGTTCTTCCCGATACTGAGTCACGAAACGTGTGATCGTAAGACGTACATACAAATAACAGGTCCATGGATAGTTTTTAGTCTGAGGTTATGAACGTTAACCGAATGAGGTTATGAATATCGACTGCGCGATTAATCGCAATCCCAGGTTAACGCGACAGAAGTTCATCTGC
The DNA here is from genome assembly GCF_010583005.1 of Odontomachus brunneus. NCBI lineage: Eukaryota > Metazoa > Arthropoda > Insecta > Hymenoptera > Formicidae > Odontomachus > Odontomachus brunneus. The sequence goes on from NW_022639495.1 coordinate 2,038,553, forward strand.
AAAATTTTATATTTTTGGTGATCACACACAGGAAAATGTATGCTGCATTTAAGTAAGTACTTGTCTCATGTATTTCATAAGTTTATATATCTGTAAATCTATCATAAGTTAATCGTCAAATTTATTCAAAGTTCTGTTGCAATTGTTCAAGTCTATTTAAGTATTATTCAAAATACATTCTGAATTCCGCTTAGTTTAGCATGTCAATTAAGAATTATAATAAAATTAAAATTCTCATTAGGGTTAAACCAACTTTTCCTTCTATGAAATTTTACAATATTTCTATAGAGAGAATAAATTTTTCTTTTGAATAAATAAATTTTTCTTTTATATGGTAATATATTCTCCCAAATTTAGGATCGAGTATATTTTTAAGACTATTATCAGGAAAATATTCTTTGTTGAAGATAACCATTACTTAAGAGAAAAAAAGTACACTGAGTAATCGCTTTTCTTAACAGTGAAATAATATTTTTCAGTGTGCATTTACGCGCAAAATTTGACGAGGAAAACGCACAAAAAATGTCTGTTAATATCATCAAAGATCCAAATTGGAGCAAGAAGAGCAGAACAATAAACATCAGACGTGTAAGTGCCGACAGTCGCCTTGTTCAAACCGAATTTCTAATTTTAGCGAAATAATTTATGTTTTTACTTAATATTTCAGAAATTCACATCATTTCGATTGACTCCTGCTCGGAAATCTGCTTCGACAATCTGCTCGGAACAAGCGTGACGGAGAAACGGCACTGACGAATAAATCAGTAAGTAAATTTGACCAATATATTTGCACGAATAAGTATTTATTTATCTAACAATATATATTTGGTGCTGTTACCGTGAATACTTTATAGTATCTTTAAACATTTATTACAATAATTATAATAAATTTTACAGTAATTACATTACTGTGAAACTGTACAGTAATTACATTATTGTACAATTTTACAGTAATTACATTACAATGCAATTATTACAATTATTATAATAGTCACATTTATTATATAACAGTATTATACAGAACAAGTGTTATATATAACACTTATTGAATACTGCGTTCATGCTTCTATCTGAAATTATATAGATCCTTTTTCCCGGAATTTTATTAAAATAAAATATCAGCATTCTCTCGTGTCGAAATTGTACTGCTATCAAGTGAAACGGCGACGGGATGCGTTTGTCAGATTAGTATTGCGTTTACGCGATAACGATTTATGTAGCTCGCGCGGAAAGTCTGCTACGTGACCCCAGATTTCCCGCTCGAATATCGTCGAGCCTCCTCCTCTTCCTTTTCCTCCTCTTCTGCTCCTCCTCTTCCTTCTCCTCTTATGTGCCCTACAGCCAGACGTCTCGACATGCGTCTTACGCACACATCCGCGCGGAAAAAACGTGAGCCCCGTCTCGTCACGTCAACGACTTAAAGCGCGTAACGCGCTTTGCAAACGATCGAATCTCATGTAAAATAAATCCCGCATCCACGTGTCACCTTCGTCGCAAATATCACTTATCAACTATCGAGTTTGTTTTACCTACAGATACACGGAAACTTCTTCCGTAACTCGACGTTGTTATCGCGTGAGCTCTTATATTAATAATGAAGTGTACGGCAAATTATTCGGAATTTATATAAAATAAATGATAATAGAGAGATGTATTTATCCGACCGGTACATAAAGTAAATATTATTCTCATAATTAATGTGTTCTAAAGTTTCTCCGCACAGGAGCAGAATACACAAACATATACACATAGAATAAATATTTCTTTAATAGAATATCATTTTTTCCTTTCTGAATTGCAAAAATTGTTCATATGATACATGAAAATAGACGTTGTTTTTCCAATATCCCGCATATGATGCGAAATTAATGAATGTAAAAAAATAACTCCCGAGAATTTCTATCTCGCATTTGTTAAATTTTGCTCCTGGGGTGTGCAACAAGAACCCCCGAGAGCGATTGTCCTCGAGCGCGGCTGAACTACCAATGCACCGGAAACCGTAGCGGGATGAAAATTACGAGGCGCGATATCAAATCGAGCAACGCCGATAATCCCGTAAAGAAATCCGTCCGTAATCGAGAAAGACAATGTGAACGAGGCCTTAAGGAATCAACGGGGTTCGCGGTACGCGTATATATTATGCAGGCCCAGGTACTACGAGAGTAGCTCGGATGTACCTAAGTATATATTGAGTATCGAACGTGCCCTTGAGGGATAGTACACGGCCGAGCGAGAGGTAGAGGTCGTAGACGAGGAAGACGGAGGAAAACGAGAGCCGCGGAGGTGGAGAAGGAAGGAAAAGGCGATCGAGATTGAATTATGGCTCGCGGCTTAAACGCCGGATTCAAATCGATCCCATATATCACATTACCTGACACCTTTATTCTCCTTTCTGCGGCCGCATTTCGCCCCCGTCGCCGGGCTCCTATTGTTTTACTTCTCTCTCTCTCTCTCACTCTCTTGTTATTCGCCCTGCACGCGACCAGACATGAGCCACTGCACCGTGCACGGAATAATATGCGTTAACCCTGAACGATGCTTCTTGTTTGTGCACGATGAAAAAGAAACATAGCGTACTCAATCGTACGAGTAATCGTAGTATTTATCATCATGTTGATTTCAATATTTGTTTTGCATAATTCGATATGGAGGTGCTTCATTATTTTCACAGTTACAAACCACGTACAAGTAGAAACAAGTAGAAGTAGAATAGATACAAGCAGAAATTTTCTGATTCCACTCTTGTGGTGCTTTTTTCTGTAAAATTATACTTATGGATCCCGAACCCTTTGTATGACTCGCCTTTTTCCTCTAACGCAAATAATTCCGTAACTTGTTGATCATTTCTAGGTAGCGTCACTTTATTTCTCATGTATATAAAAAAAATATATGAATATCAAAGAAATCGGGACAAAATCTTTATTTAAAGGAGGTCTTCATTTTCTGTTCAAAACGTATTTTTAACTCCAATATTTGCAATTTTTTCCACAAAACATAGAGGAAAACATACACTGAGAGAAAAAAGTATTTGAAACTTTTTATTTGTGGAATATGAAATTGATTTCTATGAACTAAACTTTTATCCCACAAATATATTTTCAACTATTCTTTTCTTTTCTGTAGAATCACTGATTATTTGACTATTCCTACAGGAAAAATACTTGAAAATTTGTGAGATATAAAGTTTATTTCTGCAAAATAAAGTATCTCTGTGAATAAATTTTTCGTCTCAGTGTACACAGTTTATATCTCAGTATACACTCAATATAAGCCGCGAATCATACGCAGAGGGTTAAAAATATTTCTTATTCACAAGTGATATAAAATCAGAATCATATTCAATTTTTATTAAATTTATAAACAAAATTGTACTGCAATATTATTTCCCTCTCTCATTACACAACATTACGGAACTTACATCTGATTAATAATTGGAAAGTTTGATTGGATGAATTTACCGTACAGGAAGTCATTCGCATCGCGTTCCCTGCTCAATTCTATCGAGCGTGAAGTTTTAGAATCGTAGGGAGAAGAGTATACATCTGGGAAACGAATGTCATCGTATATCGGAGCCCATATTTTTGTACTCATCAACGAACAGAAACAAAATTTCATCGGGGGGAAATATCGTTCGATACCTGTCAAATATAAAGCTAGCGTAATAAATGTCTTTCCCATCACTCATGTACAGGCAATCACAAAATTCCCAGAGATTATAGTATATTTGGATCTATATATTTAAATATATTAGTATATTAATATATTCAGATTGTTTAGATTGTGATTTTACTTACAACATCAAATGATAATAATAATAATAATAATAATAATAATAATAACGTCAAATAATACATAATATTCATACAAATTTGACGATTTAAAAATAAAAATTTAATCAGTAGATTTGTCAAACAAAGTCTATATATATATATATATATATATATATATATATATATATATA